>NC_061487.1:26171994-26266994 GCF_022539355.2 Hippoglossus stenolepis
GGCTGATGTGATTTAATAATAGTTTGTGAAGACGCAGAAAGTGATTCTACGTGCGGTTCATTATCAGATCGTGAAGTTCACCTCATGCAAAGAGACTTAAAAGAGTGAGCAGGTGTTGTAAATCTACGGTTAAGAGAATTTCAACAAATTGACCTTTGAGGACAAACCAGCAGATGTGCTGCTGCAGTTATGCCCAAACAAGAACTTCCAGCAGTGGACAGCACGTCAGGGCCCTGATGGGATAAAGATTGGTTTTTGGTCTGGAAGTCATATTTTTAAAGTTGCAATGACAACTGGACTTAGTGAAAACCTTTTTATGTCCTCCTTATGCTTTTTGTCTGTTTGTTTGTTTGGGCCGGTTTAGTGTTATGGGGGCGGATCTGGATCCAGGATTGTTTTCAATTTCTTTAAAAATCAGGTTTTATCGATTTATTGACAATGTTGAATAATTTGAAATCTGGCTTTTTAAGTAAATTGATATCGACGTGTGAGCAAGTCGGTGCAGATCCAATTAAAAACTCATTTCAATGTGGTTTCACACGGTAACGGTTGATCTGCTGAGTTCACCTCAGGTTTATGGTGAAGTGTCATCGAGCAGGAGACAGATGATCAAGTCTCTGGATCTCTGAGGTCACTGGACCCCACTTTAACATATTTGCTGTATTTATTTTCCTTCTGTCTCCCTCCATCGCGCCTCTATATCTTCTTCTCCTTTTCCACAATGCTCCGTTTCTCTTGCAGCGTTTCTCCGATGTCTCCGTGCGCAGACTCGCAGGACACGCTGGAGATAATTCATAACTCGCAGACCCTGATAACGGCTTTGAAAAGGGAGAGTTGCTCGCAGCACAAAGTCTGGGCCCATTTAAGAGCCTGTAAATGATGCACAGGTCGACCTCTCAACTCTGCCGACCTTTGACAGCGGGGCGACGTTTTCAGAGATTATCTTCTCCGCTCTGCTCTTTTCCACGTGGGTGAAAGACGAGAGGAGTGTGCACGCTCGCATTGTGTGTGTGTGTGTGTGTGTGTGTGGAACAGCAGTGATTCACAGCGGAGGACACACTCTCTCAGAGACTTGGGGGCGCAGTCAGTCATGCTAAGCCCCGCGAAAGGAAAGGTGAAGCCTGTTATTTATCAGCGTTGTGAGGTTTCACCAGTAAAAATGTGCAGAGATTCAAACCTCGGAAGACAAACGGCAGAATGATAATTCAAATGAGGAAAAAAACAATAAACACTGAGAGCTTTTTAGTTTAGATTTCTGTTTTCTTTAAATTCTACTCGTGTTTTCAACTGTCGAAGGAGACGTCAACTGATTTACTGTGAATATAAACTCGAGATTTCCCCCAGATTTTGGGGTTTGGGAGGAATCTTGACTGTAAATAAAGATGGACGACATGACACCTCCCAAAAAAGAAAGTCAAGCCATCTTGATCGCCCCCTGGTGACTGACAGCAGTACAGGTCATAAACCCACCTCCTCCATGTTAATGAATGGGACAAAAACGAGTCCAGGGTAAATAAACTATTTGTCATTTGTTTTCATACAGTCTATTGGGGGAATGAATTTAAAAATTATATTCCACCTATCTTAAACTCAGAGCAAATGATGAAATAGACATTTTGAAATAAAAAAAAGACGTCAAGGTTTCCTCCGATCGTCCAACGGTCAGACAAGAACATCTGTTCTGTACATCGACAAACAATTCATGACAGAGCTTAAATTCAGTCAGACTCTGAAAGTAAAAAGTTATTGGATCAAAAATGGGCTCAAATCGTTCAGTGTCGTTCAGATTAAAACCCTTCGTATATAAAACACATGAAATAGACGCAGGGTAAAGACAAAGAACAGCATCTAAATACAGAACTGTGTTACAAACCAAAAATTGTAATTTAAACATTTAAGTAACAGAAGAGAAAAGAGAAACAGTTCTGGTGATGAACACTATTTACTGAGTTTAACAAATATAAGGTAACGTGTATTATCTCTGTTAACAATGTCGATATAACGGCTCAACAGCACAAGGTGAGTTAGGAGGAGCAGGATCCTCTCTCTCTCCATAATAATCTGCTCATTTAAGTATTTTTACAGGGCCGGTGGAGCAGCTGCACTTCCTCACCCTGAGACGGCTCAGTCCACTCACAGTGCCAGGACTGCACTCAGCAGACGTCCTCTATCCACTGCACCGTTTAATACGACTTCCCGGCCAGATTTACTGTGATGGCTTTTGAGGCAAAGAGGTATAATGTGACAAAACATGGCCCCGTAACCCCGGGATATTCAACAAGGTTTAGTGGCGAGACCCATTTAGCTGGAGGATCGGCAAATATACTGCTCTCCTCCTTTCTCATGTACAGAATTTCAATAAAATGGGGCAATAAATCAGGATTGGATTTAGAGTTCTTTAAGGGGGGGGGGGCGCAGCAATGGAAAGGTCGTTGGTTTGAATCCCTGGACCAGTGAGTTTGTGTTCATTTCTTACAGATGGGTGAAATTTCCTCTGTGTAAAATATACGTGCACCATAAAGGCTCCACAGAGCTGAGCTGCAAGTGAACGTTTGTTTCTACCATTGACTGCTCATGAAAATGAAAACAGGGACTGTTCAATACTACGAATCTGTCCACAGACATATTAACTTTATCTGTAATAATAACAATAACTTTAATTGTATGGTAACAGAGTGCTTTACAACAAACAATATGAAATTGAAAATACTGATACCAGCTCTTATGGCGACTCACTGGCCCTGACACTTCCTGTACACGACAAATTAAGATGAGTAATAAATGCCCAACAGCTCATACGTTTGGTTTGATGCTATAGAAAATGGGTTGAAATGAGCATCTTGATTGACAGCTGAGACTGACGTGCGATTGGTCGAATGGGTGCATCGGCAGGATCTGGACACCACGCCTCCATCACTGGCGCCAAAGTGTGTCGTTGCCGCAAGATGTTCGTACTGCAGGATATTTTGTCTTTCCTCCTCCTAGCGGGAGGAAGTGGAGACAGGTTGTCCATCTTTATTTTCAGTCTATAGAGTAGACAGACTGGACGATAAGACTCAGCAGGTGACGGACGGACAGAATCATGACGTGTACATATACGTTTACATGTCCGCAGTGAGTTCCATCCCCATGGTGTCCTCCTCCGAGGCTTTAACATCCAATAACACCCTGTGCTCGGGGACACGTTGATGGAATGTGAATGTCAGCGCTCTCTTTATTTACTCTCCATATAAAACACTGAGCAGTAATTAACAGCAGGTATCCTCCCCAGCCAGAGGGTAATTGACTGTTTCAAAAAGGCAGCACTTCATAACCCAGGATGTGTGTGTGTGTGTGTGTGTGTGTGAGGGAGAGAGAGAGAGGCAGAAACTGTATGTGAGAGAGAAACTAAACGTGTGTGTGTGTGTGTGTATTAAAATTAACTCTTTTATATTCCTCCCCTCCCACACCGCTCCTCCCCTGCGCTCCCTTCCCTCCCAGTAAGGATAAGGGTCACCAGTGGTGGGCACAGCCACTCAAACGCTCCAGATTTCTTTATGAGCGCATTAACATTCAGGCGTATTCATTATCAGTAAGTGTAGTAAGATGGACCGAGCGGGGACCTTGTGCCACCACTGAAACGAGCGCGGTTAATTTCACGTACGTGAGCAGAATGTCGGAGGGATTAGAAAACAGGGAATTTAACAAAATACTCTTCCAAAAGAAAAAAGAATCTAAAGAACAACAATAATATTGATCTATTTATCTCCTTTTCCAACATGCTCAACTACACACGGTGAGAACAGGATTGTAAAGTTTCGAACATGTGGCAGATCTGTCCTTTACATTAACAACCACAGCTGGATATTGAACCTGAGACACGGGAGGCCACAGCCAACAAGGTGACTCCGGCCAAGTTGGGTATTCAAGACCTTTCTCTCTGCAGCGGGCAGAGAAAGTACTCAAAACACAGTACGACATAGGATGCAGTCATAGGGCACAGGATGAGAGTACGTCAAAAATACTTCATGGGAAGTAATGTAATACTTACATAATGCACTTGATCCACAGGATGTAGTAAATAGCAGTTAAAGACAGCAGCAGTTGTAGTTTGATAGAATTTACAGTGGAAAAGGTGAAATTACTACAGAAAGTGGCGTTGACCGTTTAGAAATCACCCAAATACGTCACTGATATTTTATGTTCTTCTTTACATGAGTAGATTACAATTTCTGTTATGTTTTATAAACCTTTTAAATGATAAAACACACATATTTGATGTGTGGGTGAATGAGCCTTCATGATTTCTTTCACATGAACACCGAGTCAGAACATCGACTTATTCCTGAACATGCTGGAAGGATCATCAGGTCTATTTCTACTTTTGGCCTTTAAGTAATGCAACCAAACTTCTCTTCTTCCAGATTGATCTCCCTCACATTTAAATCCTCACACATGTGCCACACGTGCAGCCGTCGAGTTAACGAGGAGCCAAGTGTCTGTGTTCAGCTGCTTCACGTCGACACGGAGCCGTTTCACAGGGAACATAAAGTTAACGAGAGGCTTGTTAGAATGTGTTAATTGGACTGTGTGTGTTCGTTTAATGATTTTTTTTTGTTAATTACAGTTAAGGGCTCTAATTGTTATCTCTTAATTTATGTTAATTGGTGTTAAACGGATCCTGTGTCTCAAGTTGTAATTACAACAACAACAACAGGACAACACGGTGTCGACCTCCGGATTAGAGTTCCTCTGAGACACGCTACCCTGATTAGCCATGAAGCTAATTGATGTTAATTAGCATGTTAACAGTCACCGGCCGGTTTTACTGTGGCAGCAGCGTCTGGTCATGGCTCTTTATTTGTTTGGCTTCTTGCTGTGAAATGCTTGATGTGCTGTGAACACACGAGTCCAGTAAAACAACTGTAACTCGGGATATTTAGTTGTCTATAGGTAAATTTATGCTTATTTAAAAAACTGTGAACTGTAAACCAAACGTTTTATTAATAAATATCATAAATATGATAATTCATACATGTCAATACCGTGTTTAACGATGACATCATGTGAATCTAACAACGTAAATATAATAACATCCAGTGGAACAATCAATAACCTCAAGTACACAATCGTAATGTGACACCAACAAATGAACAGTGTTTGTCCACTGGAATAAAATATATAGCGGGAATTATTTATAATCGTAACAAGCACTTTTACAAATAAAACATACTAACAAGCTATTTATTGAGCTGTATAGTATAAAGGAATGAGTAATAACTATAAAGTTAAAGTAAAATCCTTCAGAACAAGACCAATAATTCCCTACTTCGAAATTGAAAGAGTCCAACTTTTAAGAAAACTATTAACGTTAGCAGATCTGACTGCTTCTACAAAATGCCGTATGTGTATGTGTGACCCATAACTACAGACACAGTAGCATCCGTTAATACCTCTGATGGGTTAGTTGTCAGTTTTCCGTCTTTTGGGCAGACGGAGTCGCTCCGTGTTGAGAAACTGTTCGATTTTGGAGATCTGAGCTCTGAACGAGGCCTGTTGCTCTTCCCTCTCCTGAGAGAAGGACGGTTCACAGTCAGGGTCGGAAACAGGAGCTGCAGCTCTGCTGCACCTGAAGAGAGGAGAGGTTAACATCAGTCAGTTTTACACAGATTGATATATTTCTAATGATGCAGCTCTTTCAGATGAAACCCCCGACGTGAAGCATCACAGATCGAGCTTCATTTGTAACACAAACACAACTGAACAGTGGATATTACGGTGAGTTGATGCTTTGCATGCAAAACTAGAAGTCATCATGAAATTATTTCTGTAAATGTCTATGGTAAATATATTTATTCTGGTTCACAGACAGGGAGACACTCTTTCTGTACAAGGATGAATAGGGGGGGGGGTCTTACCCTGGAGTGGTCGGCCATGACAACCCACTGAGGGAGGTAGAGACTGGAAAAGAAGTGATCGACAGAGAAGCTCTGCTCTCCTACCGGAAAATAACAATAATCATAGAAGTCAAACACCTACAGCAGAACAGCCTCATGTTTGTCTCGTGTTTAACCTAAAAAAGAAAAGAGCATTTTCAAAAGCACATTTAATTCTTGCTCAAGCCTCCTGAGGAAAGTGAAATGTTCTAGTGAGAAGCACATTGACTGATAAACAAATGCAGGACAGACAATAACCAGTGGCAATGATATGTAACAATATCCAGCCCAGAGAAAGTAGCCAGACCCAGGCTGAACTCTGTGTGACATTCCCACTGTTCCCAGTCCACAGAAAACAAGGCTTTGGCCTTCACTTCAATTTGTTAAACTATCAGAGCGAGGTTTTTTTTTTCTCCTCATACTCGATGCTTGTTGCACTTTATCTCCCTCAATTGCCAGCACCTGGATCTTATAAAGCCCCAGTGACAGTTTGTGGTGATGGTGACAAAGGAGGGAACGAGAGCGTGTGAGCGAGAGCGAGAGAAAGAGTGAAGCAGAGAATTAAAAAAAGCGAGAGAAATGGCCAGAGAGAGGAGGGAGAGAGTGAGTGAGTGACAGACAGATGATGAAGTGAGAGAGGAAGAGAGAGGGTGAGGGGATGGATAAAGACTGAGTGAGTGAAAGAGGAGAGGCACCCGGGCATCATTAGTACATTTTCTTCCACAGGCCGTTCATTCTCTGCTCGTCTGCTCGTCCAACACACGTCGGCTTCATCCTCTCACTCAACATGTGACTTAGCATTTGTCAGAGTTCTTCATTTCTTAAATAACTCTGAGATATTATGTGCATTACGTTCACTGTGTTGACCTGAGCTAATATTAGCTCGCGCTCACATTCTGAGCTCGGGGTAATGTCTCGCCCTTATGAGGAAAAGTCAGTGTGATGTAAAAGACACGTTTGTAAAGCTTTAGCGCAGATTTCCCCCGAGGTCCAGTCAGACACATTTTATAAGATGATGAAGCTCGGGAGCTGGGGAACAGAAAAACGACCTGAAAGCCATTTATTTGATAGAGAATCGTTTTTATAAAGAGTCACTCTGAATTCCTCTGAGGCAGATCGTACGTTTCTACATGAACAACAAGCTGTGGCAGTTTCCTGCTCCAGGTTACGGTTTATACTGCGACGAAACTCGGATGTGAGCTGCAGCTGTTGAAATTAAATTTGCCAGAAGGCTGCAAGTTGGAATCAGACAATTGGGAATCAGTGATAAATCCCATGATCAGGAAATAATCAGTGTTTTGTCTCTGTTGCTCTGTTGCCCCTGTGTTTCTTGTAGATGTTGATACCTCTGTCCATTTGTTTGTTTGTCAGCTGGATTACGCAAAAACTATTTAAACTACTTTTGATGAAACTAGGTGGAAAGACGGGACAAGGACAAAGAAAGAATATATAAAGAGTGAATATAAAGATGGACGTGACAGCTCCAGGCTTCGCTGCCTTACAGAACATGAACTCCTCCTCTTCCATGTTAGCTGATGGGACACGGACCAAACCAAAATAAACTTTCCTCAAAGATGGTTTCTGTCATTTCAGGTAGTTCTTTTCACACTGACAATTGTTCCAAGTGTTTATGTTTCTGATCAATTAGAATTTAACATTTGGTTATTTGATGATATGAAAACAGGTGAAAATGTCTTGATTGACGGACTCTGGATATTTTGGCTTCATTTCTAGATAGCGGGAGAAAGTTCCATCTTTATCTACAGCCCATGATTTGGACAAATGGGCGAATCCAAGATTTTCTTTTTACCAACTTTAACTTAGTGAGATGGAGGATGTTTTTTTTGATAAATTCACAGTTATCCCAGGATATACAGTAATTCATGTACCTTAAACAAATCAGGCACATTTAGAGGATTGATATCTATGAGTGTGTCAACTTGACTGACTTTAAGGAGACTGTAGGTGGAGATAAGCTCTCTACTCTCTACTGAGTGCCATTCTAGTTGTTTAGTGTGAGGAATACTTTGGATCATCAGTCCGTGAGCACGAGCTGTCCCGAGAGTGGAGTCTTACTTCACCGCAGGCTCTGTTACTGACCGTATCTGCTGCCGTTGTCTCGTCCAGAGCTTTCCACTCTCCCTGCTGCTGCCTCGCGGAGGAAGCTGCGTTCCCAGAGACACTGGAGGCATTCAACAGATCCGACGCCCTGGTAATCACCAAGGGGACTGAGAGGAATGAGGTGAGATGGCAGGAAGGTAAGAATGACTGATTATTAGTGAGGGTGAGACATACAGATGTACCATAACTGCACGAGTTGTTATTTTAACTGAAAGGATCATACAGGCCCAACCTCTGCTGTGTTTGCTCTTAGGGAACATGGTTAATCTGCTGGGAGGAAGTTTGAGGCGTCCACTCCTGTTCTGCTCGGATCCCTGAAAAGGAACCAATGTTTTCAAGAGACAGATTATTAACCCGAAAGTAGAACTAGAACTTGAACTAAGAAAATGAACATACATTCTTTATATAGAATTTCAACATAAAACACATATTTTTTGCATTATTAACTCTGAAAAATTAAAGTTTTTACATTGCCAAACAAAATTTCTTTAATATAGATTCAGCAAATATTTCTACTACTTACAATATGTAAACTACACCTGAAGAAATTGTACAATTCATGTACAGCTATGAGAGTTCTGCAAAATCTAACCTGATATTTTTTGGAATAACTTTAAGTTCAGTTAGTTTTTTACTTTAAATTAGTTTTTTAATTAGTTGAACTACTGAATTAAAGCCTGCGATATTAAAAATCTGTGGTAAACAAGACAAATTAGACTGAAATAATAAAAGATTGTCATCACGGCCTCTAAATGGCTTCAGTTTCTTGATTGTACTACCTGAGCAAACTGATGCAGGACTGAGACCAGATCAAAAGACGACCTGGGTCCAGCTGAGGGGACGGACGTCTTCAAATGAGTCTCACTTTTCTTGGTCTTTTCATCTCCTGCGTCTTCTGGTTTGTCATTTTTCATTTGGTCCTGACGTTTGCCAGATTCAACGTCTTCAGTGTCCATCGTGATATCGACACAGACGTCCTTTAAATTAGTTTTCATCTGTATAATCTCACTGTCGCAGTTTTCTTGTGTGTCCACATTTGCCTGACGTTCGCTCTTTTCACCAGAATCATCTTCATCCAGAATCAGAGACTTGATTTGTCCCTTCTGTTGCTCTGAGACCTCCTGACTTTGAGGAAATGGCTGTGGTTCGACAAGTGCTCTCACTAATTCACATTCTTCACTCGCATGTTTATGACTGGATTCATCTGTTTGCTTCATGTCGCTGTTAATGCCAGAGGGATTATTCTGTTCTGATTGTGCTGCAGTCGTCTCCAACGCGCTGATACTGATAATAATGTCTGTTTGAGCAGCTGAAGGAAGCGCAGCAGAGCCACAATCACTCAGAGGCTCAGCTGCTGACTTGTCCGCTGGCGTCTCTTCTGGGGTTTTCTCAGAGACTTGATGACTTAGATTTGGCAGCTGAGTGAGCGGCTCGGCGTCTGGAGTTTGAACCCCAACTTGACGGACTTGAGTGACGGATTTAGGCCCATGATTGACACTTCTTCGGCCTTCATCGGGACCGAGGGCGAAGATAAACTGTCCTCTATCTGTCCCACATGCCCCGTTCACATGGCTGGAGTCAGCGTCCTGCTCAGTGGATTCCTGACAGTGACTTTCCGTGCAGTGGGAGGGCTCACAGACAACCAGTGGTGTCTCAGCGTCCATGAAGTCAACGACCTGCAGTGTGTTGCTCTTCTCCGAGGAGCAATCAGTGCTCGTCTGGGTCGGTATCTGTGTTGCTGGTGTCTGCTCTCCTGTCTTTCCTCTCTGCTCTGCTCCGTCTGACCCCTCGTCTCTTGTTTCACTCTCAGAGTTTCTGGTGTCCTCAGCTTCCTCTGCTGACCGCTGGCCATCCTCTCGTCTGTCTGCAGAACCTGTTGTTTCGGCCATTAGAGTTCCTCTCTTCTCTCCAGGGCTCCCTCCCTCTTTTGCATATTCTCCTTGGACGTCTTCTCCATCCTGCTGCTGCTCTGTAACTGTTTCCTCCAATTTCTTGTCCTTTTCTTGTCCCTCATCATCCTTCTTTGCATGTTTTCCCTCATTCATCCTCATGTTCTCCACTTCATCATCTTCATTTTTGTCCCTGCTCAGTAAACCTACAGGCCCTTTGATGAACCCATGGTCAGGGTTTGATACGGCTGTAGTGTCGCTCACACAGCTACCGTTGCTAATCATGAGATTATCATCAGACACAGAGGAGGGCATATGAATTGAATCTGAAATGACACCAGCATTCGTTATGTGCTTGTTCATCATATTGGTGTCATTGCTTGATGTTCCAAAATGACTGCAGGAGCTGGAGAGGTTGTTGGTGACACGTGGACGTGTAAACAGATCTGGAGAGTTGGGGGCTTCTTGTCCTGTAAGAAAACACAACGTACACATTAAGAAAATAAATTATTTTCCTGCTGCTTGTCAAATTACAGTATATCGGTAATAAAAATGCTTGTGTATTCTGTATAACATAAAATGCTGAATTCTCAAATTCAGACAAGTAATAAAATGTGTTTTTAACTTTGGTAACAACTACTATCCAAGGTATGTTTTTTGGCTTTTATTAATACTTAAACTAGATGAGCCCTTCTCCCGTCTTTGTCTATAACTGGCCAAACCTATTGAACAGGTGAAAGGGAAAGGAGAAACCCTTTGCCCCCCCCCCCCTTACACTGAAGTTATAACAAAACACATATCTGCAGCCTAGATAAACAATTACAAACATGAGCTGAGTATCAACTCTGGCTCCTACATCTACTGCATGTTTATTTGTGGCTGGCTGACCTTCAGTCGCTCCAGTGGCACTGAGCTTCGTCACAGCTCCTGTGTGGTCGAGACCGTCTGGCCGTCTCTGAGAGGAGGCCGCGTGCTGCAGGCGGCCGAGGCTCAGCAGCTCATCGCTGGGTTCGATAGGAAGGACGACCTGGGTGGAAACGCTGAGGCGGCTCCGACTGTGGTTTCTCGTCTTGGTAGAGAAAAATAACAGAACAAGTCACATTCATCCATTCATACACGCTTCTACAGGCCCTGCTTTTTCCATAACACATCGTTTTTACTCTGACAGAACAGTCGTAAGGTGCAATTTAGGGTTCAGTGTCTTGCCCAAGGACACCTCGGCATGCAGACTAGAGGAGACGGGGTTAGAACCATTGACCTTCTGGTTAGAGGACGACTCGCTTTTCCTCCTGAGCCACAGAGTTTAAACGTAACTGAAACAGCTTTGTCTTTTATGCATACGTGTATTTATGACGACAACATGTTGTGTCTGGCGTGTGTGTGTCTCTGTGTGTACCTCTAATTCCAGTATGTGCTGTGCCTGCTCTTTAGACAGTGAGGACACCTCAGTGTGTTTCTCATGAAGCTCGTCCAAAGCCTCCTTCACTGATCGAAGCTCCTGCTGTTCACTCTCGATGTCGTCCAGAAACACTTTCTTCTGTTTAACACAAACATCAACAGATGCGCATTAAAGACACGACCGCTCTGTTTAGCTGTTTCACTACGACGCGTAGATTCATCAGTAGTTTCCTGACATGACACATTTAACTTGACGGTTCAAACGACAGCTTCTCTTCTACCTCTTTGTCCCAGCTCGTCATGGAAGCGGCGTGGCACTCCATCAGTCGGGCCACCTTATCTTCCAGTGCCTTGCTTTTGTCTCGCATCACTTCGTGTTCCTGCTTAAGGGCCTGCAGTAAAATTAATCACCCATGGGATTTTTAATGCAATACTAAATTTTTATGTGTTTATTTAACGTGAACAGAGGGTCTTAAACAGGGCAGAGGAGAGAGAGAGGGCTTCTTGCTAATACAAATCAGTTGGCTTGTGACACTTTAATCCTGATTTTAATAATTTAATGAATGAACGGGTGAATTAAAAAAGGAGAAGGGGGTACAGAGGGAAAGGAAAGAGAATAATAAACTGTAAGGCCGTAAATGGAGAATAAACACACTAACTATCATTCAGTTGCGGAGGGGATCACATTCACTAATGTCCACATTCACAGATGTTCATGTCGTGATATCACATTCATCACATTTACGAGAAGAAACGATGGCCGTCATTTATTTCCGTCCTTGTGTAAATTCTCCCCATAATCATTTAAATGGACCCTGAAAAATTCCTTGTGTTTTCAGATTCTGTAGGTGGTGCACGAGCTTGACTGGAGAGAGACCCCCCACCCATTCAAATCCATCGGTTAACAAATAAAACACTGATGGATATGAACCAAATAAAGTAAAAAAAAGGGGACAAGTTAAAAGTGACACCTCTGAGTTTAAAGTAGTTTGCCTAGAAACTGTTCCAATCCACACATTCTCAGAAATAGAGTTTAATATCGGTTTTGATGCTATAATGCTCTGGTTGCTTTTCAGTGCTTAAAACAACGTCCAACAAAACACAATAATTGTTTCGTTTCCGAGTTTGTTGTTGTGTTAAGATTCAGTTAATAAATCTCAACAAATAAAGGCAGATTCATGCTCTTTACATCCTCATTTATACAAAATATATTGTTTATATATTTATATACTCATGTGTCTGTGTACAAACTAGTATAGGATGAAGAACTCTGGTACCTGGTGCTGTTCTTCTTGTGTCTGCAGCTCCAGCTCGACTCTGTTCACTGTCTGTGTCTGACTCAACAGAAGCTGCTGGTTATGCTGCAGAGAAATCATTAACCTCTACACAAACACACATACACACAATATAATGTTAGTAATCACACTGAATACTACACATACTACATCACAGTTACAGGACCGACCAGGGTTGGATTCAGAAATACTTTTTTCTTCCAGTGCAAAGATGTAATTTTCAGTTTTACTTTAAAAAGAAGATAATTTACAAACCAGTTTAACGTGATGGTCACACGTGGTTTCCTTGTTTTTAATTTACCTGCTTTTCTGCTCTTACAGCAACGTTCTCCTCCTCGAGTTTCTTGAGAATTTCAGTTTCCTAAACAATTAACAATTAGTTTTGGTAACTGGCACATAGAATATATGACATTAAAATTCAGTATATATATATATATATATATTCACTGGTCGTTATGTACCATCCTCAGTCTCTGGTGCAGTTTCTCTACATGCTGCTCTTTGCCCGTTTGACCGTCGTGGAACTTGTCATGTGTGACTGACATCATCTTGGTTTTAATCAGCTTGGTATTCACCTGCTCCAGCTCCTGACAAAACAAGATACTGGCAAACATTTCTAAAGTACAAAATTATGTAATTAAATTATGTTAAAAACATGATGGCACTTTTTTCACAGTGGATTTCATGGTTCCACTTCCAGGTCAGGTCTCAGGACTCCTAATCATAGATTGGTTCTAGAACCGCGCCTTATGGGTGCAGGACATTTGCAGGTGTCTTCATACTGCACCTTCTTCAGTGACACAAGGTTTGCTTCTTGCTTTTCATTTGCAGAAGTAAGTTTCTTGTTGATTCTCATGGCCTCATCAACTGCAAAGAAGGCACATAAGGGACCTTCATTTATAATGATCTGACATTGCTGTGACTTAGTGGCACAAGATCAGACAGGAAGGGACCTTTACAAATCAAAGAATATAACTTTTTATCCAAACATTTTAATTGGAGTGAAACTTGACATTTGCAGGAAATAATGCAATGTTGAGAATTCTACAAATTCTTTGTTATATAGTGTTTTAAATGGTTTCTAGCGTATTCTGCATACTCTTCAATAAAGTGAACACTACATAAGGTAGGTACTGTACCTCAGTAACAAACTCATGTACTGTATGTACCTAGATATGTGTAGAACATTGTTAGTGTAGTTATATTTGATTGTATACTTGCAGCGTAGTGCAGCTTCTCAACAAACAAAAGACATCTACTGATACAACATGAATATATCTGCCATCCTGTGTATCCATCCATCCTTTACCATTTTGTTGTAGAGCCTCGTGGCCCTTCTTGACCATGGCACACTGCCTGGACAGGGCACTGAATCGTTTCTCCACCTCCCCCAGCTGGTTCAGGTGACTGTCCTTCGACCTGCTCTGCAAGGATAGTTTCTGCTCCTGTGGAATTTAAACAAAGAAAAGAGCACTTTCTATTGAGAGACAAATTAAACAAAGAAAATTGTATTAGACGCCATTAGAGCTGTTATTTTGGAACTTTGTGAAGTGAGATTCAAACACATTCTGAATTCTGTGTGGGAGTAATTTATGCTTTATACATTATTTGTGCAGTATTTAACTCAACTAAAAGTGTACAGTGACGATTCTTCTTGTGTTTCTCCATTCCTCCACACAATAGATAACGTTCGGAACAATGAGGGAACAATACAGACTAAATATACTATATTGTTTTAAGATTATTTATGTGTGGTTTCCAACCTCATTTATTATGAATAGCATTCGTACATCTTTTCCTTTTAAATCAGAGGTGCTGGTTTGCATTATCCTGCTGCTTATCCCTGCCACTGGTCTTTATCGTAAGCTAAGCCCGCTAGCCGCTGGCTCTACTGCTGTCTGTCAAATGTTCCATGTGGCTTGCTCAGCTTAAAGACTTCCACAACACAAGAGGAGGCAGAAGGCAGAGGCACAGTTTGTCCGACACTGAATACTACAGTGGAAACAGCTGTCAGGTGATTGAGAGGCTGTGCTTTAACACAGCGAGCATCCGTCTCTCTCAGTGGGATGAAGGGTATCAACCCGGCTCATGCCTCAGGGCCTTTTATCGCCCCTCAAACTGTCATTACAGTTTGATTGTGTGTATCAAGCTGATCAGATTCTTTTCCCACTCGCTCATTTCACTCTCATTCTCACTCCCTCCGCTCCTCCTCTACAACACGGCAGCGCTCGTCCACTCCCTCATTCTGCTGAGCCACTGTTATGAGAAGAAGGTTAAACCGAGCGAGGCTCAGTTATAAAATATTTTAATAGAGATATTTTCTCTGCTGTGCTGGCAGTTCAAAGTGTCACACACTCCCTATCTGTTACTCCTGATGAGCTCTTCCCTCCGAACCCATCCCTCCTTAGCACCGTTCCCTCATCCTCCTCTTTTAATTCTCCTCACTCCCACCAGCCCTCTGTCAACAGTTTGTGTAAGTGGAAGATTCTTCCTCACCAGCTCCTTTGATTTCTTCTCCAAGTTGAACTTCAGCAACTGTAAAACAGCAGTAAAAGAAAATCAAAAAAGATAAAGGTTTTTCTGTTACGGGTAGCAATGCATTGTGGGTTATAGTGCGTGAATTGAGAGTTTCAGCACAGTCACCGAAGATGCAACATATTTATGTTCTGCACATACAAATAACAATTAGTAAAATTATAGACTGTTGAGTTAATCAGATTTTCAGTCATTTAGGATCAGCCACCTTTTCTAAACTTGAAATTAATTCAGGGTTTAAATATACATATTAAATACAATGAAGTAATGAATATTATAGTAAATATTTCTGTGATATTTATTATTTATATAAAATGCCTATGATACATAAATTCAAATTAAATTATGTGTTCCCTGTGTATTGATGTAGGCTCGTATATAATGATCTTATTCACTGTTCATTTGTCAATCCAACCCAAACATCTTCAGAAAACAAGAACAGAACAATCATCAAATTCAAAACAATAGAAAGGTTGAAATTATTGAAATGTTTAATTTGTTGAAATTAATTTCAACAACTGCTTTACACAAGCAGCACTTATTAAAACCCCAGAGAAGATCTCAGATAAAACCTTTAAATTGTTGCAAGGTTGTAATTACTTTTGGCCTTTTTATATGTTTAGTTTTAGTTGAATATTTGACGACTTCTTCTCATGATAAATAAAATAAAATAACTGAATATAGGAAATATGATTTCCTCATATGCAGCAGTGATGGAGGTTGTCAAGGATTTGTAAAGGGATCAGGTTGAATATCTTATATGTGCAATCCTGTTCACACTATATATTTATTCATGGTTACATCATATATAATGTTTCTATTTTTTTTAATTTTCCTTTATCTCATTTCATCTAATCCTGTTAACAAAGACAACACATTACATGAGAGCAGGAGACGCCGCAGCATCTTGTTAATTTTAGGATCAAATGACAACCCCCTTTTAAAAAATATAGCCTTAATTACCAATACATGTTATGGTTATTCCTCCGCCCCGGGTTATTTATTAACTAACTGCAATGATGGATTATTTTGGTTTCATTATGGATTAATTGAACCACACTGTTCCAACGGAGCTCAAATTTGCAATTTAGCAGTTCATCAAGGTACGACAATTAAATCCCTTCAGCCCAACTGCCACGGATGGGAAAATGTGTTAAATTAAAGAAGTCCAGCCGACCGTGTCACAGGAATGAGCACAAGCGGGCCTCACTTGAGCCAAACACTCCCAGATAGAATATCAAAAACAGTCTCTATTGTCTCTGTAACACGGCTGGGCTGTTAAAGTGCGCTGGACCATGGGGACGGACGTATATCACCTCTGGGGTGTCAGGCCCCGAAGACAAAACGCTCTGGGAGCCAGACTGTCTCAGGCCTGTGCATCAAAACACAACGTACCAGAGTCTGGTTGGACACGAGCTTTCTTTACATCATCAAACACGCTGGACTGTTCGAGGGTAAAGATCTGTGTGTACTGATTTTACAGAAGAAAGAAAGAAGTAAAAGAGAGAAAGGAAGGTGACAGGATGAGTGGGAGGACTGTGTGTGTGTGTGTGTGTGTGTGTGTGTGTGTCTCTTTCATAGGCTCACCTCTAGGGACAGATTACAAACTAAAGAACAATTCATTGGGGACAGTTTGTGTCCAATTGAAGACAAGTGTCACGTCACCAATTGGGGAAAAAAGGTGATTTTTGTGTAAATGGTTATATTCATCGGGTTCATCTGCTTCTGGACTGGGTTCCTTTTAGCACTATTGTGGTTGTGATGATTAGATTTAAATAATTAAAGTTAATTTGATTAAGCAGGTGAAAGCTTTTGTTAGCATCCGTCTGTGAGCGCAGACACGTGACTGTTTCCTGCACGCAGCACGTTTCATTCCAAAATCAGGTCGTATAAAAATCCCTGCATGAATTACACACAGTCAGAGAGAAGAGTCCGTAAGTGTTGTACATCTCAGTACCTGCAGCGACCTCAGTTCTTCTTTCAAGTTGTTAATCTCCTTGTCCTTTAACTCAGCACTGACCTGGTATTTCCCCTGAAATGTTATATGATGAGTGACAAACGAAAAGCAGTAAATACTAAAGCACAGCGCAGAGGAATCCGCTCCGAGGGTCAAGATTGTGCAACTGAGATGAGAGAATTTACTGCTCCAGTAAAAACATGAACTGAATAAAATGCTACGAGTATCAAGTTGACATTTTTTAGGGGGGGGAAAAGCCTCTTCGTACCTTCTCCTCCTCAATGTTTCTGATTTTGGCCTGAAACTTGAGGAGAGAAAATAAAATGATCAAAAGGTTTTGAATGGATTGTGCGACGTCATGTTTAGACATAAATATAAAAACCTACCTGCTTCTTCACACTGGTGAGTGACTCTGTGTGCTGATTCACGCCCGTTTCAATCTGATGCTGGAGGGTTTCCTGTCATACAGGAAAAAGAGAAAATCTATCAAAACAACTAACGATTTTGTCTTTTAAAAGATCAAATATGAGGAATATGATTTCCTATTGTATTTTAGGAAACATAAATTGAAGACGAAATAAATTAAAGATGCTGTGAAGACAAGAAAGTTGAGTCATACCCTCTCCCACTCCAGCTCCTGTTTCTCCAGCACCAGTTTACTGATCTGATCCTCAAAGTGCGTCTCTGCATCCTGCACCATGGAAACACCTCGTTAAGTACTTACTTAACAAAGCTCATCAACAGACAGGGTGTGTAAGAAGATGGAGGACATGACGCCTCAAATCATCTTGATCTCACCTGCTGGGTGACTGCAGTATAGGTCACAAACAAAAGAATCCAATTACACATGAAATTATTTGTCTCAAAGAAGCTTCCTGTCCGTTCAAGTGTTCATGTTTCTGTTAAGTTTGGTTTTGAATCAGTTATTTGATGGCCGAAACGTCATGATTGACAGCTGAGAATGATTCCCAATTGGTCGTGTACATGTGTTGACAGGACTTAATTACTGCCACTCCCTGCTGGATCAACGGCACAAGATAGCAACGTTCAAATCCAGGATATTTTGGCTTTATTAAAAAAAATACAGACGAGGTGACGACAACTGATAAATAAAATAACAACACAGTAAATGAAGGTATGCTACAGACTCAAAATCCATTATATCCTCCACTCCACGGGCAGATAACTCTCTTTTGGCCCAAACTGCAAAGCGATTTAAGTTTCCGTGGGTCTTTCCTGCGTATCTTTTGAAGAAGCACCAGGAGAAAAGAGGAACATTAGAAGGGAGGTGATATTTATGGAAAGTCATCCCTATCCTCCCTCTTCCCCTCGGAGAAGGCAGGTAAAAGTCAATTGCTCTCTATATCCACAGGACTTTTTTATGTGCATGTGGGAGCTGGTTAACTCACTGAGTTTATTTTATAAGTTCCTATTAAACTATGCTACCAGCGTGGCACTGCACTTAAAAGAAAGGAGTGCACAGGAGATAAAGCTGTTACTTTTCCACACAGGAATAATTAGTGTGTGTGTGTGTTTTTGTGTGTGTACTACTTTTTATACCCTGGTGTGGATTTTAACTGAACAAGGGCCAAAAGTGAGGTTCCCCGACATGCAGAACATAGACTGTACACAAAGATGGATGATGCGTCTCCACTTCCTCCCAATTTCCAGAGATGAAGCCCAAATATCCAAGATACCAATGTGACGTCATCTGGAGCCAGAATCTGTGCAGTACTGGAGCCGTGGTATCGAGCTGCCGCCAAAACGCGATCTCGACTAATCACGAGTTATTTTAACAGCATCAAATAACTAAGAACTACGTAATGTGACAAACATAACCCTTGAGTTTAATTTATTTGACGTGCATTTTGACTTTTTAGTGAGGTCCATGTACCATCTATTAAAATAGGGGAGGAAGGGTTGACCTATACTACAATCAGCCACCAGGGGCAATAAGGACGCTTTGTCTTCACTTCTGGGGAGTTGACATCGTCGTCCATCTGCTTCTACAGTCTATGGTCCTGACTGATTTTTGTTTTTAAGGTTCAGGTTGTTTTGGGTTAAGGTAAGATTTAATTGTGGGGGGTTAAGGTTAAGATGCGAGTGAATACATTATGTAAATGAGTTCCCCACAGTGAATCGTGTACATGTGTTTAACAAAGCACACAAAAACTTTATAAAACCTGGTAACTCATGTAAATAAAAGTAAGATACTGTACATTAACTGAAGGTTGGAGACACTAAAATCAAATTTATATTTAGCTTTTACTTATTATGTGAAAATTCATGATGGTTCACATCATATATTTGTCATGGCTGTTCATCTCTTTGCTGTTATATTGCTGTTCTGAATGGATGCTTTTTATCGGGCATTAAAAAAGGATTTAAAAAAGTCTCTCCCTGTGAATAAAGATGTGATGGGTGTGTTTGATAGTTGAGTTGGAAGAAGTTTCGACCCAGTTTATCCCGCTGCACTCGTTCTCGTGTTCCTACACTCAGGGTTAATTCTACCAGTACAACACAGACTAAAGCAGTGGGCCGTACCGTATAAAAAAAAAAAAAAAAGAAAAAAGAAAGCTGTTGGAATTTGACCTGCTCAGGAATGTCCGGCACCATCATGACATCCTCTCGCTTCTTAACCTCTCCACCCGGTGAACAACACAACTGCAAAGAGCTGCTCTGATAACAGCAGCGCCTGAGGAGGATCAGCCTGATATGCCGTCTTGTGTTCGTATCCCAGTTAACACGGCTATAACAATAAAAACTAAATGACAACAAACGACCAGCATCCCATGTTTGCTCCTTCTAACCTTTAAGCACACTGTGGATGTGTCGTCAGGTTGAAAGTACTTGCTGCAGGCAACAAACCATTATTTCTTTTTTTTACTTTTACAAACAGTTTTACTTTCTACTTATTGGTCAGGGGCCAAATGGCTGGTGTGTCCCCCATCTTGATGCAGCGTGCTTCAAACCCGGCTGGCTCTTGTCCAGACTGTTAAAAAAGGGGCAGCTGGTTTCCTCTAAGGACACAAACCAACTCCTCGATCATTTCTATTAAATTATTCTGCTCTTTAGCCAAATGTCCTCTGCACTCTTCTTCTCTGTAAATAAGGATGTGACGCAGGTACACAGAAAGTAAGCAATGCTGAAATAGAGCTGCCTTCTATATTCAGTACAGTTAACTCTTTAGATTGGTGGATCTGAGGGATTTTAAGATATTTCTGCCAAAAACTTTTTTCTTCTGAATTGGTAAATGTTATTACTTGAGGCGTCTAAGAAATTGTTCAAATAAATGAAGAAACATTTACTTTACATGCCATAATTTTAAGGGATTACCAGCTACAGTGGTTGGGGACCACTGCTTTAGATCAGGATATCAAAATATTAAGATCTTTTCAACATTCTAGTAATATAAATGTCCACACAGAGAGGAATTCTAAAACTATACCTTCCGAATATGCAGCTCCTCTACAGCTTCAAGTAGATGAGTTTTAAATTCCAACAACTGTAGTAAGATGGTTCCTCCGCTTTCTCTTTGACAGGAGGCGCTGGACAGAGACAGGCTCTCCTCTTCTACCTGAATATGAACAAAATTAACAGTTTAACCACATAAATATGTGATTTATCACTTTGGTAATGTACATAAACACAGTATATTTCTAATAAATATCAGGAAACATGTAGAAAACATGTTTTCAATATCTTTCAATAGAACTTTTTCACAGCAGCCATTTGGATACGAAACAGAAGGTAACACAGGTGTCGATAATCACACTAATGACAGCTTTAACCTTCATTAATGTGATTGTTGACACCTGTGTTTACCTTCTGTCTCAGGTCAAAATGGCTGCTGTGAAAAGGGTTTGTTCTTTGTATTAAAAACATGTTTCAGTTTATCCTGACATGCATAAACAGTTGATGTTATTCATGTCTTCTACCATCAGAAGTTGTGACCTACAGCTGTGTGTGGAGCCGGTGTCCCAGACTCTGCACCAGGATCCATCGGGTTGTTTCAGGCCAAGGTCCCACTGAGCTTCTTCTTCCTGCTAATCAACAAAAAAAACCCACATTGTTGAAAAAGGTTAATAGAATAGGCTGTTTAATAAGCAGTAACACTTACACGCTTATAATTACGTCCTCATCTGCAAGTTTTACTGATAAATGATTTTATTAGAAATAATAGGCTGGCACATTAAAGCCTCGTAATGTTTCTCAATCACGGCAGGCTCACCTAACGGCTCTGGAATGACCATTAGGGTTTTTTCCTTCTTTGTTTTACACCGCTTCCACTGCAGTGGGAAGATTACACCTTGATAAGCCATCTAGGTTCAAATGAACCAGCCCATTGACACTAATAGGGGTCAGAGCAATAACACTGGCTGAACAAATTGCGCTGTCAATGCTTTTTAAATTATCTAGGTTATTTAATTTGACCTGTGGATGGTCCTCTTCAACCGTCTCCGTCCCCTCAACATAGCCAAGAGACTGACTGGCACACACACCTACTGGAAAATATGACTATTTAAGTGGGAGGTCTCCACTAGCCACTGATCTCTTAATAGAACAGACCTTTTTTCTCCCATTTAACCTGCGCTGGTATCAATCATGTTGGGAGAATTAAATGATCCCTGCCAGAATTGGCTACTATCATAAAATGACACTGTGACCCCAGGCAGAGGAGGCAGGGGATGTGCAAACGTGTGTTAGTGTGTCAAAGTGATGATGCACGTGTGTCTTCTGTGCACAGCATGAATGTGTGTGTGTGTGTGTGTGTTTGACTCTGAGTGCGGGAGGAAACCACAATGTCTTTATTTGCTTCTCCTGTGATTCAGTTGAGCAGGTATTAACCACCGTCTCTAAGCCATGAAAAGACAAATTAAAAGAGCTGCCATCCATAAAATGGGAACGCTTCTATCAAACAGCACGATGTCCGTATTACCTTCGGGTGAGTTATGTCGGTAACTGTGTAATGCACAGAGGAAATAAAGTTGGAACAAAGCGCTGGGAATGTACTACATGTAATTACAGTGCGGCCAACAACAACACAATGTTAAACCACCGCGGAAAGTGGACTTCAATGGCTGTTTTTACATTTTGTCATGACCCAGCATGAAAAGCACAGGTGTAAATGATAAAATCCTGCTTTGAAACAATAAAATTCCACTTTACTTTGATGGCGGTGGTGCTGTGCATGTTGGCACGACGTCCGACCGGGACACTGGAGTGGAACAGAGCCCTTGTTAAATGTTATTAGTAACACCTGTGCTTTTCCTTCTCTAAAAAGCCAACATGTCTTTTACACGACACACACATTTATTTGAATTACTCCTTTAACTTATTTTTAATACAGATGTATACTTTATTTCTTTTTACATTATTATTCTTATATTATTTATTGTTATATTCACCGTCTGTCGTAACTTTTTTATCTTGCACTGAACAGAAGTGGCACTTAGAATACTATTGTATTAACTTGTACAGTGACAATAAAGACTTTTATTTATGAATTTCACTTCTTTCAGCTCTTTTAATCGCTTTACCTTTTTTATTTTCCTTATTTGAGCTAATTGGTTCGAATTGTCCTTTTTGATTTTTAAATTCCTTGTTCCTTGTAGAATATAAGATAAGATGAGATAAGTTAAGATAAGATAAGATAAGATAAGATAATCCTTTATTAGTTTCACAGTGGGGACATTTGCAACGTTAGAGAAGCAAGAGCGCAGTGAGGAATAAACATCAGTAAATAATAAGTATAATATAAGGAGACATAAGGAAAAATATATATATAAATGGAGTAAAAACTAATATATACAGTGTGAACATATGTACAGTGAAATATAAATATATGTTAACTCTGAACTTAAGGTGTAATTGAACTTAATGTAAGTCATAGTCTCCTTTATCAGTTTAATTTCATCCTTAAGAGATTTAAAATTATCTCCATAACAGATAAATCTTCATAATGTTGTTTGATAACAGTCGTAGCTGATGCTTCCTGTTTAAAATCAGATTTCTATCAGTGTTTGACTTTACACTTCAACTTAAATTTACTAAATTAATCAATTAAAAGTTAATTACAGCCTTTTTCTGCTAAACATAACTTAGCATTTAGCACGAAGCTAACTTGTAAGGGAAGGTTAGCTAGCATAAACCTCCAAATTGCTACCACATATCAAACAAATAATAATGTAGTAAGTGAATTAATTATAATATGTGTTATTTTAACGACATGTTAAGATGTTAATGTCACTGGATATTAAAAATGTCGTTGATTAGAGTGAATATCTGAGAATAAAAGTGGTTTTAATGGGAAATATTTACCTTTAGTGATTAGCTCATTAGCCTGTTAGCCTGTTAGCTCCCGTACAAACGTCCCTGAGGTAAGAATCAGGAGGGGAGCTGGTTTCCCACAGCGCCCCCTGTGTCCGGGCTGTCAGGTGAACAAGCAGAACTTTTCTAAACAGATCAGTGTGTGTTTTAATTATGTGTAAATTAAATTCTATGATAAAAAATAAAAACCTAGAAATACAATTTGAAACTAAAGGGCCTTTAGTTTGGGAACACTTGTATTATAAGACCATGGTTTTTATATATATACAGTCTGTGGTTCATGTGTGTACATAAGATGGTTAACCACTAGCAGACAGGGAAATGGAAATTAGTCAAAATAAAACTAATCAATACTCGACATTTATACATTCAAAGGTCTTCATTGCTTTTTATTATCAATGTACAGAAGTTATGGCTTTAAAGTAAAATAGTACTTAATACAGGATGACAAAAAATAGTGTATTTAATGTTTTTAAACCTGTTCAGCACTTTAAACCTGCTTTATGAATAAACTTTAACTGACTTTTACTTGACTGGACATCTTTACTTTGGAGCCTCAGAGGATGAAAAGTCAAATTTTTCCTTGAGCACCTGGAGGCAGCATGACTGACCATGTGTCGTTTTCATCATTCATGAATAATGTACATTTATCATGTGTTCCATCATATGTTCTCATGTGAAATCAAGTCAGCACGTGTTTGAGTCAGAACAGTTTGCACCATAAAACTCCTGTAGCCTGTGGGTTGAATGTGATTTAGTGATTGCTGCCATCTAGAGGTTCAAATTAAATACAGCACCAGACATGCACAGGAGGCCATTGTGCATAGTCACGGATCCTGCACGTGCGGTTCACCTGCATCTGCCCAACATGGCCTCAATCAAGGAGAGAGCTGCGGCCCTGAACCTCGCAGAGAAACTGTGTGTGCGGCCTCCAGGTGAGTTCATGACTCAGAGAGCTGCAGCACATCAAGGCCTGGTCGTGCAAAAGGAAACACTCAATGCTGTGTGCACCAAAGAAAACAATAAGTTGTGTTTGCACAGAGATAAAGAGTCACACTGCTTCTCTGCACTCAGACCCTGCATAAGCCTTCTTACCTTGAGAAAGTGTGTTTACCTCCATGCTCCTCTGTGTCCCTCAGGTTGTGGAGTGTCTGGTAGACCTGCTGGCCTCCAGTCCTCCTCCCTGTGGAGCGGCCTCCTCTCTCACCTCAGGTCCACTGTGACCGTGAAGCGTCGACGGGTTCACCTCAAGTCCCACAGCGACTGTTTCCTCGGCTCAGAGGCCGTGGATGTGGTGACTGGGCATTTAAAAAACATCCAGGGCTTTGAGGGTGTGTGAGTGGGGCAAGAAACTGGGTTTTACTCAGATTTAGATCAGATAATTGGTGATCTGATAGTTCAGTATGACCCAAAACCATCCTCTTCTTTTTCTTTCTCTATATCTTTTATACTTTATTTAAACTACAGGTGCAGACGTGTCTCGGGACAAAGTGGTGAGCGTGTGCCAGGCTCTGTTTGAGTGTAAGGTGTTTGAGGCGGTGGGAACCAAAGTGTTTGGGAAAGACAAGAAGCAGGATTCCTTTCAAGACAGCAAGAGTTCCCTTTACAGGTACAGATATATATTTGTTTTCTTGTCACTCCCGCTGCAGAGTGATGTTCTTTCATTACATTATAAAAACTTAAATACTTTTAAAATGTCACACACAGGTTTGTAAAGGTGCACATGCCTTCAGTTGATGAGCTGGACAGAGTCTTGCCGGTGAACGGGATTCAGAAACTCTTCTGCAGCCCTCCATCAGTCAGGTACGGAGTCTAAATCATGTTCTAAGTCAAGTTTAAAGTTTAAAATCAGGCAGATTAAATTTGAACACTTTACAATTTATAAATCTCTGAAAGACGTCAAACCTTTACCGACTCACATCATATAGTCTAACCTGAACCAGAGTTTTCAGGAAGCTTCCCAACATGTCCCCTCTCAGTCGTCTGTGTTTTGCTCCTCAGGCAGGAGGACCAGGTGCGTCCCACCGGGTCACGTGTCCGCACGTTAACTCCTGTCAACTTCACTAAGACGTCCACCAGAGCAAAGCAGCCGGATGCTCCTGTCACCGGCCGCCTGTCAGCGGAGGCCGTGGTGGACACTCAGAGTGTGAGTCCCAGCAAACTGCAGACGGACTCCGTGTTACCTCAGTCGTGTAGGTCACATGTGTTTATTCACCATGGGAACAACCAGGTCATGGTGTTTTTATTATTCTTATTTCTTGTCTCTCTCCCCTCCTCAGTGGTAGATGAGGTGTGGCATGAGCAGACCCTCCTCAGGCTGCTGAACCTGGTTGAGCTCCCCCTCCTGGAAGGGGTGCTTCAGTGCAGCCAGACCCTGTCTCCCCCTGCTCCGTCACACCCGCTGTCCCACAGTAACCCAGACCTGATCTACAGCAGCAACCACCTGGACAGACAGATCCTCAAGGCCTTCAGGGAGACTCAGTGTGTTGGAGCTTTGAAAAACATTTTCTGTCTAAATTAAGAGCATATTTTAAATTTGCATGCATCTCTTTCTAATTTCCTTTTGTCTTCCTCTTTTCTTCCTCTTCATCAGGGAGGACAAGTGGCTGTGTGCAGCTCTGGACTGTCTGGACTTCCTGTCCGATCAGCCTGTGGTGGAGCTGAGCCGGGAGCTACCTCACTGGTTCCCTCAGGACCAGGAGAGCTGTGACCAAGCACCTGCTGGTTCCATCAACCAAGATGGAGGTAACTGCTTCAGATGTGTGTCAGTGTGTGGGATCGGTCATCCCTGCTGATGATGTAGATCTTCTGTATTAATTCTGATCTGTGTGTCCACATCAGGCTACAGCAGTGATGAGCCTCGTCTCTCCCCGAGTGGTCTGGCCCAGTGTAAACTGCTGGTGTACAGGACTCTGGTGAAACACTACAGTCACACAGACCAACCTCCACTGCTGCCGCAGCACATGACTGACTTCTACACTGCCGTCACTGACCTGCTGGGTAAGAGTCTCACACTCATTGATTGATTTATTTCAACCAATAATCTATATCAATACATCAATAATTCAATTCATCACATAAGCAGGGTGCTTTTGTAGGTGTTTCCCCATACCTCTACACAATAATTCAAATATGGTAATACCAGAGAACAGGACAAGCATTGTCACTGATGTAAAGCCTGTTTGTACCTCACATTAATGCACCTTGGCTGATCCAATCACTGCTCATGTTGCTCAGCATCAGTTTACCTATAATCAATTTTTGAATGTCCTATTTTTGTCTCTGTCTCGACTCCCCAGTGAACGCTAAGTTAGACAAAGCCCTGGAGGCTCTGCAGCTGAGCTTGAAACTGCTGCCACCTAGCTGCAGAGACGAGCTGCGCAGGCTGCTTACGTTCATGACTCTGGCCGCTGATCCACAAGCGATCAAACTGGATAAGGAGGTGAGAGCTGGTGTCTAAATCTTATTTTGGATAATGCACCATTAAAAGTCGTTGATGGGACGCAGCCTCTTGCGAAGCAGCAGGAGAAGTGAGACTTCCCACCACAGCTCTTCTGCCTCTTTTCTGTATATTTGTACGTTGAAGATGTGCCGTTGAACCCTCAGATGGAAAACAGATTAGCAGTGAAGAGGTCTTTCTCCAGAGCCATCGTCCGCAGCAAAGCTCTTTCAAAGGAGAACGAGGACCTGCTCGTGGTCTTCATGCTCAGCAACATAAAGGAAATCTTCAAGGTAAAACAGGAACACTGTCACTGCACTGACATCTTTTGTCAGGAAATCATTAGATCCTGTGCCACCAAGACATTTTTCTCTTTGCTCCAGATACCAGGAGTTCTGCACAAAGGAGTGAGTGAGAAGCTGGCCAGCCTGGTACAGGGGACGCAGCCCGATGTGACGGGTAAATGCACCAGTGTCCATCACCACAACATAAGATAAGATGATCCTTTATTGGTATTTAACGTGCACTTTGACTTTATTTTGGCACATGTGCCATCTGCTAACATGGAGGAGGAGGCGGCAAGGTTTGTGACCTGTACCGCATCCTCCTACCAGGGGGCGATCAAGATGTTCTGGCTTCACTTTCATGTCGTCCATCTTTATGTTAAGTCAATAAATAGACAAACATGTGCAGCGTAACTTCCACATGTTGTGTCATTGCTGTGTCACTGGAAAGTTCCAGTTGAACTCACTGTTAACCCTGTGTTTTTCCTCTGTGTTGATTCTGTCCTCCAGGCTCCACGTTGTGTCAGCAGGTCTCCGGCAGGACTTACTCTGACGCCACGAAGGAGACCACCAAGCAGGAGCTGTGGGCTCTGCTGAACGGCATCAACACCAACACAAAGATCTCAGCCAAGGAGAGGAAGCGTCTCCTCGGACAGTTTTACCGAGCCCACCCGGAGATATTCAACCAGTTCTTCGGTGACTCTGCTGTGAGCATGCTCTAGATTTGTGAGGCCGGTGATAGACTCTGTCTCTAATATTATAAACTGTCAATTCCTTCAGCAGCTTTAAAAGGAGTTTTTGACTTTTACATGTTTGTTAGTTGTTGTCTAGTTAGATAAAAGCTAACTGACTTAAAAGAAATGTTTGTGACGTGTGAAGATGCATATGAGAAAATCACCTACGGGACATGATTGCATTTGTATGTATTTGCTTCCTAAATAAATAAACAGTTGATATATTCTTGGCTCCTCCTGAAATAGTCTGTGTCATGTCTGTCACAAGCTTCCTCTGGGGACAGATTTCACACTATAGACGTATTTATTGGGGACAAAAGTCAAGCATTAACTAGTTATGGTTTGAGTGAGTCAAATTGTCCCGAACATGTCTCCTCCCTTAGTCCACAATGGTCCACCCACCATCCTCAAACAAAGTATTGACTTGCTTCATAACCAGTCTGTTTTTACCTGCTATTTGTTAATAAAAACAAACTATTAACTTCAATAAATCTATTTTTATAAAACTAAATATCAACTTGAAACAAGAATAAAATAGATTAAAACAAAATCAGCACCTTACTTTTATTTTAACTTAATTATTATTGAATTATTAAATTATTATTATAATAATTGTACTTCTTCATTGTACTCTTGACTCTGTGTTAACCTGCACGTGACAAATAAAACTATAAATAAAACTCAATATGATCCACAACAGAATAAGTTTGTGTGCGCGCGCGTGCGGGAGGGGGGCTCGACTGTGACGTCACGGTGACCACACCCAAACCCGGAAGTGTCGGCCGGTCTGCCGCAGCAGTGGAGGAACGTTCGGGATCGAACAATGGCGTCTCTCTGGTGACTGCCTGTAAACAAACGTGCGACAGCGGTGAAGTGTTCATGACGGAGCAGCGCGTCCATTAGGTTTTGTTGTTGTGTCGTCGTCGTCGTCGTTGTTGTTGACAGTCGGGAACGCGCAGATTTGAGCTAACGTCACAGTGGAGCTGACGCACCTCGATCCTCGGAGCTAACGGACACAAGGTGAGTAGCGTCGCCGCGGATCAGGCCCTGGCTGCGGCGACAGTCACATGACCGCGATGCTTTGTTGTGTTTACATCTGTGGAGCTCTTCATCCTCCATCTTCATCTTCATCCTCCATCTTCATCTTCATCCTCCATCTTCACCCCTCACACACCGGTGACATGTGATAGCATCCCTGTGTCTGTACTGTGACATGAGGTCCACAGACAGACAGACAGATCATTTATTTAATTTATTGATCCAGTAACAAACAAAACAGTCAAACACAAGAGCATTAGAATAGTAAAAGGTCAAAATGAGTCCAGAATAAGTTCAGTGCAGTGAAACTACTACAAAGCTTCACTGTGAAGAAGTAATATGCTAATGCAGATACTGACAATACAAATATTAGAAGTATAAAGTGATGGGAAGACACAAGTGACCGAGGCAGAGTATTGAAGCCAAATATAAATACAGATTTAAAGATAAATAACTGAAGCTAAACAAAGTTGTGCATTTGACAACCTGTATGTAAAATAAAGTGAAAACAGTGCAAGAGTAAAACTTAAAATCCAAGACTAGAGATATAAAAAAATATAAAATCAAATAAAGCTAAACATAGGAACTTCCATGACCCGGATCCCTGAGAATCTCCTCAGACATACATGTGTAGCTGTTCCATACCATTACACAGTATTGACCAGTTGCTTCACCCCACAGACTCAAACATGCCAAAGGAGGCAGATCACCAGGAGGGAGGAGGAGACGAGGAGGGGTCGAATGAGGAAAGGGCTGAGGAGACGACGAGTAAGAGAGAGCGGGAAAATATACCCTGCGGACAAACTCCACAAGGTGAGGAACAGGCTTTAACTGACCGTACGGAAGGTAAATAAACACACAGACACACCCACCATGTGCACATGAGGATAAACTGAGGATTCACACACTCAGAAATATCATATCGCCCTCTGCATCGTTCACCTTTTTGTGTAATGCTGCTAACAAACAAACAGCCGATGGAAACACAACCCACTGGGCGAAGGCAATGAGTCTTTCTTTATTCACTCATCAGGATTTCCACAGCTCTGTTGAATTCACTGAATTAGATTTTCACTTCCAACATTTAAAGTCATATTTAATTTGCCCAAACTTTCACATACAGCCACATGTGAGAATATCTCCTCGAGGAGCAATTGTCAAGATGACCAGCAACACAAACATGAACTCAGTCGAGAACACAAACAACCCTGTTTTTATTCGGTGGAGAAGAAACATGAATGTTCTAGTACAGTAAGTGAAAATAACCGGTCCGTCACAAGCCTGTACCTTCAGGGGATGGCAAATAAAATCTTCCTGCCTGCGATGCCTCTCTTTACCCTTCAACACCACAGCTCCTCTCGTTCTCATTGTACTTTAACATGTCCTGCATCGACCTGAAGGCTTTTAAGAGCGTGTGCACAAATGAAGACAGAGTGGTGGTAATGTTGACAACAGAGGATGAAACCTTACACCTCTGTGGTGTACAGCTGCTTATCAGTCAATTATATTTTACTGTAACAGTGATAGCATAGTGTTTTCTAGCCGTGGCCATGGTTTTCAGTGCAGTCACATGGTTGTTTACCCGCACACACCACATTTAATGGGATTGAGACAGGGGGCTTCGGATGTCAGGCAAACAAACACATGCAGTTAGTGACACACCCTCAGTGTTTTGTATGAGGTCCAGATATCAGCTTTCCTGGCCTCAGTTGGGGTCATGTTTAAAGACCTGCGTGTTGGCACGTTTACCTTTTTAGATTAGAACAAATTAATAAAGAAACTTATCCCACAAAGCCAGAAACCTTTCTTTTAATTCTGAAAGTTGTCACAGAATGTTTGACATGAGATGTATAGTGCAACAACCCTTTAATTTTAAAAATGCGTGTCAATGTCCTGCTTGGCGAATGAAGACGTTACAAATGTGTGTGGGAAACTGGGACTTCTTGTTCCTGCTCATTTGTAGGAATACAGACTTTGCTTTAAGGCAGGTGGACTGAACATATCTCTCAGTGGATCCTCTGACCTGCACAACATTCCCACTAAATTCCATTGAACATTTTCTTAACCATAGAATGTAAATAGAGATGGAAGAAATGAAGGCTCCAAAAACTGCAGCCAAGGCGTCTTGATTGCCCCCTGGTGGCTCACTGCAGTACAGGTCATAAACCTTGCCTCCTCTATCTAAACATGGACCAAACTAAAAAAGACAAAGTACACGTTGAATCTATTTTTTTCAAAGATGGTTTCTGTAATTTTTCAGTGTTTTTTAATCACAGTTTTAATTAGTTATTTGATGATGTAAAGAAAAGGGGTCAAAGGTCACGATTGACAGCTGAGACTGACTCACGATTGGTCGAGAACGTGTATCGACAGGACCTGGATACCACGGCTCCGGATGACCTTCCCTGTGCAAGATGTCTGAATACAAATTCATTTTAATAAGATGGTTATTTCCTCCCTCACAGCGAGCGCTGTCAAGTTCGTCTCTGTGGAGCAGATGATGCACACGGCCAAAGGTGTCTCCAACATGACTCTGGCTCATGAAATCATGGTCAACCAGGCGTTTCAAGTCAAACCTGCAGCGCCACCTGAAGGAAGGTGAGGGTTCGATTTTTATATTGTAACTGTCGCATGAGGTTATTTGCTCCTGGAAAAGTATCAGTGCATCCTTTGCCATCTGCACAGTTTGGAGCAGAGATTGAAGGAGGTTATGCACAAAGCATTCTGGGATACCTTGGAAGAACAGTTGAAGGAGGATCCACCGTCGTACACACACGCCATCAAACTACTCGCTGAAATCAAAGAGGTGAGGCAGGGGATTCATTTGATCCAGGAAGTAAACCGGTCCCAAATCCTCAGGGCTCAATTCACACTTCAAATATGATCCTGTAGAAATTTGTCACCGCAGCAGGATTATCTTTATGTGGACATTATTCATCCCTCCCTACATTTAGTCATCCGCTCTTTCTTCTCAACAGATTCTTCTGTCTTTGTTTCTGCCGAACCACGGCCGTCTGCGCGCCCGCATCTTGGAGGTCCTGGACCTGCCCCTGATCCAGCAGCAGGCGGAGAATGGAGCTCTCGACATACGTAAACTGTCCCAGTTCGTCATCGGGATGATGGGCTCGCTGTGCGCCCCCTGCAGGGACGAGGACATCAACAAGCTGAAGGACATCACAGATATTGTGCCGCTGTTCAAGTAAGACCAGAGACAGGAGAGGCAGTAATATCAGCTCTGTGTGTTCCAGGCCGCAGTTTATTTTTCGAGTGTGCAATTTCATTCCAGTCCATTTCCATCCAGAAGTTAGTTCTGGGGTGACGTCAGTTTAGACGATGATAAAAGACGAGGCCAGCGGGTCCCCAGTATTAATCCAGACTTAATGAGAGTAGATTAACAGTAATAATCATCAGTTGTTATGATTGTCGTGTTTATGTGTTCACAGTGTTGGTTTATCTTCTCTGTTCTCCCCCTTTTCTAAGGGCGATATTCTCAGTTCTTGACCTGATGAAGTACGACATGGCAAACTTCGCCCTGAGCAGCATCAGGCCTCATTTGATGCAACAGTCTGTTGAGTATGAGAGAGGCAAATTCCAGGAGTTTCTGGAGAAACAACCAAGTAAGGAGGCTTTGACATTATTAATCATTTATAGTATTATTTGTGCTGCCAGCATTACATAATGGGCTGGAGTATACGGTTGGATGTAAAATAAAGAATTAACCTTCCTAACTAGAGATTAACATGATGGTTGTTCTCCAGATGCCTTAGACTACACTGAGAAGTGGCTGGAGGACACAGTGAAGTACCTGAGAGAGGCCAACCAGGACAGTTCCAGTGCTGCCTCCTCCAACCCTCCCTCACTCCTCCCCCTTAATGTCCACAATCAGGCCTATCTACGTCTGATGAGGTGGGACCACGCCTCAGACGCCTTCCCAGAGGTACACACCCTCGATCCCGGAGCTTATTGCTGGGTCTCGGTTAATTGTTCATCTCTTTTAAGGTGTTCTTGTTCTTTTTTATCTGCCACCATAAACTGTATTCCTCCTCCTCCTCCTCTCGATAGACAGTGTTGATGGATCAGGCTCGATTCCAGGAGATGCAGCAGAAGGCTGATCAGTTAGTCCTGCTCTCCTCTGTGCTCCTCATCGTCTACACCACAACAGGGGAGGCCATCTCAGGCCTGCCGGGGCTGATGGAGACTCTTAAAACCACCGTCAACGTCATGATTACAGACATGCACAAACCGTGAGTGCAAATACTTGACTACTAAACCTTTTAATGCTGCTGGTAATGCAATGTATTACAGCTCATAGTTGTGTTGTACATAACTTCTTCCTGTCTGTCCCAAGGTCTTTCAGTGCACAGGAGGCCTTAGCCACCATCGGAGAGAAGATGTGTGTTGAGCTGAGTCAGTGTCTGAGCCAACATGGCTACTCTCCTTTCACCGCTGACAGAAAGAGCATTCTGAAGGGACAGATCTCTGCCACCATCCAGCCAGACAACACAGTCCGCAAGCTGATGGGTAAGAACACTGACACCTTTTGAGAACGAATCAACTCAGCTACAGAAACACCTGGTGGCCACACTACTTTAGTTTGAAAACTCCGGGGCTGTTTTTTAGTTGAGATGATGGGAAACAAAGACGTACACACTCACCCCCACTCACCACTTGCTGATTGGGTCTTTTTGGTCATGACGTAGCCTTTCGCTGATTCGTCAGGCTCCTGTCACATGACCCCATTGGGGAAGAAAACAACCAGTGTAGAACTCAACATGGAGAATCAATTACAAGTGTTTCTGACCCTGTTGTCTTTGCTAACAGCTGTTGTGCAGTTAAATTATACATTTTAAGATGATACAACTGTTTACATGCATATATAGGAGACAGTGCTTTTATTTTATACAAGCAACACAACCTACAACGTGGGGTTTATGTACTGACAGAGAATTCCTCTCCTCTCCTCTCCTCTCCTCTCCTCTCCTCTCCTCTCCTCTCCTCTTCCTGTCCTCTCCACTTCCTTCCTCCTCTCCTCCCAGACTCCCGGGTTCAGACCTATCTCCTGGCTTCCCTGGAGTCCAGTCAACAGAAGACCCCTGTTCATCTCCCAGGAGGTCTGGCTCCGGTCAGCAAGGAGATGAAGGAGCTGGCTGTCCAGTTCAGTTGCCTGGTCAACTTCAACAAGCTGGTCTTCTCCCCGTTCTACCAGAAGATTCTCCAGAATATACTGACACCCAGCACGGAGACGTAAACACAGACAAGTGGTGAACCCAGGTTTAGTTCTGCAGTTTCTCCCTCACAAGTAACCTTTCATTCTAAGAGAAAAGAGTTGACGCCTCAAACTGACGTAATGAAAAATCACTGACCACCATCCCTACTGCATTTACTCACAGTGTTGCTTATTTTATAAATCTCATGTACCTATGTGCTTTGTCAAATGGTTAGCATCCTTAGGTACGGTATGAAACATCTAAGATATATAATCAATAATAATAATAATACTAATTAAATATTAAGGCTACAAGTCCAGACCTTTATATATCAAGTGTTTCAGTAGGAAATCAGTCTTCACTGGTCAATAATTTCCGGAGTTAAGTGTATGTCCTCTTGCTTTTAGACCTGGAAGCTTTACAGTATGTTCATAGCCCAGGAAACCGCCTCTATCTCTGCCAATATTTAGTTACTGAGCTTTCTCAGCCTGTTGTGTTCAGACAGAAATGTGTTTATATATAAAAACGAACTTGAAGGGAGAACGCGCGCACCTGTACGACAATGTCATCTACATTTGTCGAACCAGCCGCAGTTTAAAACCCCGTTGACCTTTTGAACTGCATGTTGAAAGCCTCTCTGAGGGTCTGAACATTTGCGCTGGCTCATAGGGAATTAAAAGATTTGCTGTGCAGCAGGGGCCAATACCACGCAGTGTCTAAATGTTATCATGACATTCATACAAAGCCAGGCTATAAATGAATAGAGTGATACGTACGTCGCTTTCACCTTTTTAAAATTCCTCAAACACAAATAGGAGCGTGGAGGGTGTGTGGAGTTTTTATATCCGCTGCATGTAAATGGATAAGATACTTCGAGGTAAACGTGAGGAGGGAAATCAGACTTTTGTTATGAACGAGCTTGAAGTGTTACTGAGCTTTTTTAGTTTACTTCAGTCACACTCACACCTTTCACCTCTGATAGTGTTAAAGATAGTTAGGATATTAATTCTTGACATTCACGTTGCTTTGTCTGACAAGTTTCTAATGCTGAATTTTAGCTCGTGTTATTATTTATTAGTAATTATTGAGTTTTTTTTTTTACTGGTAATAACACAGTGTGACAAAGTAAAGTAATGTATTAGGATGATTTTTCCTGTTTATGTGTTTGCTTGTCTGCCAAAATGTTAACAGTTGTAAAAATGCAAAGTTCAGCAACATGCGGTAAAACCAACACAGTAAAAAAAGTCGTATCCTGAATAACAATGACGTATATGTGTCCAGCAGCAAATAGTATTCTGTTTTATTTCAAAGCTTATGATACTCAGTATTATTGCCTGTAGCTCGTGATAACACCTTTCTGTCCCCCTGACTCGCTTTGTGTTTGAGTTTTGTTTGTTTATGAAGTCACAGTGGAATTTTCGTGACCTTTCGTGAATCCCAATTAAAAAGTGAAACTGACCCAGTTCGACCCTGTGTGTGTGTGTGTGTGTGTGTGTGTGTGTGTGTGTGTGTGTGTGTGTGTGTGTGTGTGTGTGTGTGTGTGTGTGTGTGTGTGTGTGTGTGTGTGTGTGTGTGTGTCTCTTTTCACATTTGTAGACATGTTGACACGTCACAGTAGGAAAGTCAGACGGAGTGGGTTGTGTAGCTCCAACTTGCCTGTTTGTGATATTTAAACAAAATTAATCTTTAAATAAACACAATTTCCCAAAACTCGGCCTCTAAAAATACACAAACTGAACAGACGCCCCAGCTGCTGCTGAATTTCATAAATGCAAATACTCTCATGTGTTTGCATTGATCAAATTCCTGAAGCCGACTGACACCGTGCAGTGAACCTGCAGTTTTTTGGCGTCTGAGACCTGAGGCACCGAAAACTGTGTGTGTATAATCCTGTGCATGTATACACTCAGATACTGATTTATTGGTTAGATATAAAAACTTTTAGAATACAAATTATGTTTATTTTCTTCCTATAAGTTCTATATAGTTGATTGTATTTGTGTTTTCTTTTTATTTATAGTTGTTTATACAAACAATAAGTGAGCCTTAATCCTGCTCTCTTCCTGATATGATGCTATTTTTTTAAACCAGTACAACATCATTACATTTATGTCATTATCTATTCAAATGCAATAAGCACAATCATTTTATCTGGAGCGTATATTTATTTTACATCTAATATAGAAGCTTTTACAGTTTGAAGTGTGTGGATGACATTTTATTTAGTGTGTTTGTTGATGTTTACTCTTCTTCCTTCTTTGAGAAACACAAACAGCTGTTTTCAAGAAGATGTATAAATAAAGTTATTACGTTTCTCTCTCTGTATGTCTCTCTCTATCTCTCTCTCTCTCCTCCCCTTCTCCCCCTCTCTCTCCCTCCCTCCATGTCTCTCCCTCTCTGCTCCTCCTCCCTCTCTCTCGCTCTCTCTCTCTCTCTCTCTCTCCATGTCTCTCTCTCCTCCCTCTTCTCTCCCTCTCTCGCTCCCTCCCTCTCTCCATGTCTCTCTCTCTCTCCATGTCTCTCTCTCGCTCTCTCTCTCCCCTTCTCTCTCTCTCTCCTCCCCCTCTCTCTCTCCTCCCTTCTCTCCCCCTCTCTCTCTTTATGTCTCTCTCTCTCTCTCTCCCTCTCTCTTCATGTCTCTCTCTCTCTCTCTCCTCCCCTTCTCTCTCCCTCTCTCTCTCTCTCCTCCCCCTCTCTCTCTCCTCCTTCTCTCTCTCTCTCTCCCTCCCTCTCTCTCCCTCCCCTCTCTCTCCCTCCCCCTCTCTCTCTCTCTCCTCCCCTCTCTCTCTCCTTCCCTCCTCTCTCTCTCTCTCCTCCCTCCTCCCCCTCTCTCCTCCCCCTCTCTCTCTCCTCCCCCTCTCTCTCTCTCCCTCCCCCTCTCTCTCTCCCTCCTCCTCTCTCCACATTCCACACATGCGGAGAAGCAACAGGCTAACACCCCGGAGCAGCAGCTGCAGTTAGCATTAGCATTCAGTGTCTGTGCGAGAGAGAGAGAGAGAGAGAGAGAGAGAGAGAGCGAAAAGAGAGAGCGCGTGCGTGTGACGGAGGAAGCTGCGATGGTAAAGTTTAGAAACACGGAGCCTCGTCTCGACTAGACGCCGGGGCGACGCCAGCTGAATCCCGGGGCGGTCGTGGAGACCATGGGCCGTGGCTGGAGCCGCTAAATCTCCCCTCCCGTGGTTCGACTTCTTTTTCCGGGCTTCAGATGTGCGAAAAGTCGCTCGGTGTCTCCTGGTCGTTGGACAACAAGATGGCAGCAGCGGCGGCGTCGGTGCAGGATTTGACGGCGGAGCGGCTCCTCGTTGCTGGTCTGTTCCTCGACTCTCCGGGTGACATCCACTGGTTTCACTGAAGGTAAAGTCCCCGTGTCCGACTTCCGCACACTGTCAACACCTCTGGTTCAACTGGTGGCTGTGGGCTCCCACCAGTTCGACGCTGGGAGGACTTCGCTCGGAGCTAGCTTAGTTTGCTAACTGTTCAGCTAGCCAACTTCTGCTAAAGCTAACGACGAAATAGTTCAATTCGAGGGTCTGTTGCTGTTTTTTTCTAGATTTAATAAACTTTTTTTTAGCTTTTAGCATTTTTCTCGGACTGTAAAATGCAACGTGGGGAAAATCTGTGGACGTGTATTTAATTTACAGGCTTTGTGGAAAACGACCAACTCGCCACTATGAGTATAAATTGTGGCGAGTTGGTTTATTATGACCATTAAAACCCAGGTATAGTGAAGCACGGGCGTTATTCTGCTGCCTGTCACTTACATGAGTTTCAACAGGTGTCTAGGCAGCAGTTGCCCTTCCCCCAAACACACACACACACACACACACACCCACAGAGACAGACACACACACCCCACCACTCCCATATGTTAACTGTCTCCTAGATTGATTAGTAACAAGTTGTGTGTACAGCTGGCATTCTGGTTCAACGGTGAAACACACCACACACACACACACACACACACACACTATGGCATAATGCATTACCAGCTCCTCTAACCTTAACCATCACAGATAAAATGCCTAACCTAAACCTAATTCTAACCCTAAAACCAAGTCCTAAATTCACTCATTATCTACTCACCACTCCTGGTAGAAGTTTTTGAGTCCACAAAACACTTGTGGAGTCTCAGAAGGGAATCTACACCAGGTTTTCAGCCTAAATGTCTGCTGTTCTCGTATTGGATTTGGCTGCTGGACGCTGTTTACCCCTGAAAGTGTTTTGTGGACTCAAACACTTCAACACAGTGGTGAATAGATAATGAGTGAGTTTTTCATTTTTGGGTGAACTATCCCTTTAAAACCCCCAAACAGCCCTTTGAATATGTCAGGACCAAAATGTCCTCACAATGATGCCATTGGTCTAAAATTGGCCCCTCGTAACTATAGAAAGATGAACGCACACACACGCACGCACACACTCGCACACACCTTGTCATGACTCTCCATTTCAGGCTTGGATCTCGTTGCCCTGTGAGATATCAGGAGACTGAGTTTGGCAGTGTGAGGCGACAGAGCAGGAGGCATCACAGCTGTGTCTGTGCAAGCACCCCCTTTTTAAAAAGCGGTGGGTATGGCACCTTGGCAGGCAGACGCAGGGAGGAATCAGATCACACCAGCCATATGGTGCTGATGGATCTGGTAATTTGCACTTAAATTTTGTGAGTTGCATCATCAAGTAGTTTAATATATCTGTCAGGCGCTCGGCTGTGGATATCGAGCGAAGAAAGTAGTTTCTGCCAACACCAAACTTTACTCATAGCTTTATTTTAATTTCAGCCTCCAAATTGCTGTTTAGAAGAAGACATTTTATTTATTTATTTACCACTTCATTCAGTAGTTGTCAGATTAGTTTTGCACTTTGTTCCCACTACGTTTTAATCCATATTCTATCATAGCCAGAATTTTGGTCATAACAGTGATTGTTGTCTGTTGTAAATCCCCAGTCCTGCTAGTCGTGAACAGTGCAGCGTGTTATATTGTAATGTTGGAGCTGAGGCACACCCCTCTGCCTGTCTGAGCCTGTATGTGACAGCTCGACTGGTGAGCAAAGACACTTGCTCTCTGTTCAGCAGAAGTTAGTGGTGGAAACTTCCGTGAGTGTGTTTGTGATGAAGCCTTAAATCTGGATTAATCTGACTCGGGGCGTAAGCCCAGGGAGGAATATTCAGGAAGTGGCCCTGAGAGGGTTTTTGCCTCTGCCTGTTTTCTGCCTGTTGTCACAGGGTCGTGACTCGCTGCAAGGAAAGGAATGTTCCTATACACTTAAAACGATTTGTGGTTTGAAACGGGGTTAAATCTGTGAGCAGTGAAAGGCCACGTCGAGTTAAAACATTTTTAGCTCAGGTCTGTGCCACATTTAAACATGTACATTAAATAAAGCACAAATTAGAATCCGTCACCTTTTAACAATAGATGTAAACATATGGTCTAGTTTACAGATTACATAATAAATTCAACTTTCATGCCTATCTCACAAAATGCAGAAGCAGAGTCAAATGAGACATAGACGATTTAATCTCTGAGTGTTCAACGCATGATAACAGTTGAACTTTGCACAGGCTGTAACGGGTTATTTCATGCCCAGTCATCACGCAGCAGCCAGCAGAGTTTACAGTTTCCTCGTTTGGATCATTCTTTTCAAGCGCATCGGAAATGAGGATATATTGCTCGGTGTCCATCACATGAAGTGACATTAACAATATGAAAGTGTGTGGTTCGTAAAAAACAACATGTTAGATTGCTTCTCAGAGAGGAAACGTCTATCAACAGTTATTTCTGTGTAAAAGGTGCGTCTATATATAAAGTCAGGGTTACAGGACACTCCTCATGCCTCGTGGTGTATCATTTCCCCCTGAGGTCCTGCTTGCTTTGCTGTTCTACTTTGTGTGAAACTGACCCTCCAGTGTAGCGTGCAGGGACAGGCCCGCAGTGCGACGGGCTTCCCCCATCTCCCATTGCAGTTAACCAGTTCCCCTTTACAGTCAGGGTGACATGAGGGCTTAGATATATATTCACTTTGCCTGCAGTTCTTTATCGAGACTGTAACATTGCACAAACACTCGGTTTCTCCGTGTGTAGAAGTTTATTTCGAGTGTACAGTACAGTCTCATTTTAACATTTACACGTTAGCGTCAGCCTGCTAAGCATGTTAAGTATGTAATAATAATGAATAGTTAATAATACCTTTTATTTGTATAGCAATTATTTAAACGAGGTTTCAAAGTGCCTCACACAGATGTCCATGGGAAAAAAAAACATACTTAAGTGTAAACACCTCCATAAAAGGTTTCAGCTTTCGGTGTGCTTTACTTAATTGTTTTTTTAATCTCTTGTTTTTAGGCATGGCCTCACAAGTCTTGGTTTACCCACCACACCTGCACTCCGCTCATACAAGTGCCTTAGGAACCAGCAGAAGTGCTACCAGCAGAGACACAGGTGAAGCCCACCACCGTAATAACACCAGCAGAACCTTTCAGCACCGACCCCCACCCAAGACCTACGTGATAGGGGTCAACTACGGAATTGCCTATCCCAACAACATTCTCCCGTCCTCAGCCGGTGCTGATTCAGGAAGACGACACAGGGGAGTACAGCTCGAAGAACGAGAGGAGTGGACATTGCAGGCGACAGGATTACAAAGAGGGGAGAGTTTTGAGAGACAAGGAGCAGGTCCAGCTGGGATCCATAGCAGAGGCCCACAGGAAGTGAGGCCTCGGGGGGACAGTGGCGGAACTCCCTCAGCAGGAGTAGGTCTGGATTGTGGGCTACTGAGGCGGGGGTGTATCAGAGCAGAGGAGCAAGAGGGCAGAAACAGGAGAGTACGAACCAGAGGGGGGTATGTTAGTCTTGTAGACACTGCCCAGAGATGTGAACAATACAAGGCAGGTGTAAGTGGAGAACAACCGCGGGAAAACAACTGCACCGGAACGATGCAGATAGTGGAGGAGGCATCTGCTCTACCTTCACTTCCTCCCACTGTGGCCATGTTGCAAACCAGCACTGGGAATAATGGAGACACTGTCAGAGTAGGGGGCAAAGGCACACTGCCTACCCAACACAGCAAGGTGGATGGAGTGACAGACATGGGAATCGGGGTGAACAAGGCCGAAGTGAAGCCTAACGCTGGTACTGAGGCGGTGGCCGGAGCTACAGTGACCAGAACTGGATCCGGAGATGGGGACTATCAGTTAGTCCAGCATGAGGTCCTGTGCTCCTTGAAGAACAGCTACGAGGTGTTGGAGTTTCTCGGACGTGGCACCTTTGGTCAGGTGGTGAAGGGCTGGAAGAGGGGAACGAATGAAGTGGTGGCTATAAAAATACTGAAGAACCATCCATCCTATGCACGTCAGGGACAGATTGAGGTAAGAATTTTTGAGGTTGCGTTGTGCTGATGTATCATTGTTGTAGTTGAAATTGTGGGTTAGCTGTAAAGTGTGGCAATGGTGCCCTAGATTCTTAGGTGGTTTTGTTTTGGCAGCACACCAACACATGCCATTGTCATTTATGAGGGAGACAGCATTTGATGTTTCCAGGTCCAACAAAACAGTTTTTTTCCATACTTTTTACACTTGATGCTCTGAACTATCCCCTTTTAATTTTCCTCCGTGTTTCTGAATCCCCAGGTGGAGATCCTGGCCCGGTTGAGCAACGAGAATGCAGATGAGCATAACGTGGTGCGTGCTCTGGAGTGCTTTCAGCACCGCAGCCACACATGCCTGGTTTTTGAGATGCTGGAGCAAAATCTCTATGACTTCCTCAAACAGAACAAGTTCAGCCCACTGCCGCTCAAAATCATCAGGCCTATTCTGCAGCAGGTAAATAACCATTGGCTGCAGTTACTCAGATATAACACACACATGTTGTTCGTAATCAAGCACACTTGCTCATTTTCTGTATTTATTGATGTCATTTTCTGCAGGTGGCAACAGCCTTAAAGAAGCTGAAGTCTCTGGGTTTGATCCACGCTGACCTGAAGCCAGAGAACATCATGTTAGTGGATCCCACCAGACAACCTTACAGAGTAAAGGTCATCGACTTCGGCTCAGCCAGCCACGTCTCCAAGGCTGTGTGCTCCACTTACCTGCAGTCCAGATACTACAGGTGAGCCCCGTCACCTTAACTCAAATCTCTGGAGGCTCCATTATTCTTGAAGATGCTTTTATTTAGTCCAAAAAACCAGCTTTGCATCAGCATATTTGACTTCTCTCATTCTTCTTGAAAGTGGTACCAGAGAGTCACAGTGTTGTTGAGTGTTTTCATATGAGAGAAACCAAAATTAAAGTAGAACGAAAGTCAAAGCTGCTCTCCTCAGGAGAAACTCGGCTGGTTTCAGTAGAACAAAATGTTCAGAAGGGAGATTAACAGGGTAGAGTATTTTATTGAGGAAGATCAGATGTCTGGAGGTGAAATGTCGTGTCGTTTGTCATCATGATGCCGACACAGCGAGCGGACTCAGTCCCAGGGGCATTCTTGTGTTTCCCACAGGGCTTAGCAAAGTCTTGCCCCAGCTTAATATGTGCAGGCCTCGTCTGTTCTTATGTAATGTGAAGTGCCAACCTGTGCACTCAATGCAAGCCTGGCAGCGTGCACACACACCGAACAACCCCCCCCCCTTTGTCCCCTTCGCCTGCTGTCTCTCTCTTTGCCCTGTTGCCTCATTCTTTTCTGCACATATGCATTTTTTTTTGGGCGCAGCTTGGCAAGCTTATGTGTCTGATCCGTGTTCAGCGTCACGCCCAAAGCTCTGCCGGTCTTGCATAACATTCAGAGGAACTGAGATGTGTATATGAGGAACAGTGTAATGAAAGATTTGGTATGTGTCTTAGGCAAGCATTAGAAAGAGAACATGCTTTTTGAAATGCAGCCAAGGTTAGAAAGCTATTGCAGATATTTGTGGGCACAGGAAGTCAGCGGCGGGTGACACATTTCATGACATCCAAGATCGTTGCCAAAGCCAAGTATTCACTATAGGACAACGTGCCTTTATTCTTACTTGCAAGTTGCAGCAAGTAAGAATCCGGTTGGGTTAACTATTACCTACTCTTCAAACATTGTGCAATCTATGAAAAATGCTGTGGAGTTGCTGTGTATGTGCGCAACTCATGCACTGCACACACCCACCTCTCCACTCTCTGCAGGATCGCTTATGTTGATTGTAATTTCTGTGGCAGAAAAAAAAACCTATTGTACAAGTTTCAATGTCTTATCTTGGAAAGAAAATTTGTTAGAAATATAATCAGTGCACCTGAAAGCCAGTGTCAGCACGAGAGAATGGTCAGGCTGTACCTGTCATCATCCTTCTTGTTTTGGTAGAACATTTGCATGTGGGGGAGGGGATCACGGCTATTAACCAATTAATGCCTCAGGTGCCGAATAAAAATTCACTCAAACTAAAACCTAAGCATTGAAAACGAACCCCTAAAACCAGAGGGGTTTTCTGAAGAGCTGACAGAATTGCCATCGTCTACAAAAACTTCTCAGCAGATAGTTATGAAATACAAAATATTTGATAGCTTAAACATTTGGCTTTCGTTATATATCATGGCCTTTCCTTTCCTTTCCAAACTTATGACGATCACATCGTATAAAACACGCACACATCTCATCCGGCTCTAAAGGGAGAAGCACGCAAACCTCGCCCCGCGTCTTAAAGGTATATACACGCTTATGTTGCATCCGATCTAAATGGGTTAAACCAGCCATGAAGCCATAATCTTTGTTTGGTGTAAGGTTTTAATGTGGAGAGGGATCTAGGTCATTGTAGCGCTAATTTCCTGCAAAGAAAACTTCACTTCACTTGCAATAGACGAATATCTGCAACGTGATTGCAAGATCCAAGTCTCTCTCAAATTATAGGTTGCTAGTTCCAAGGTTTTTTTTGTCGTCCCAAAGGGAATTTTGACAAATGTAACAGACAGGAAGTGGAGGAAGAGGCTCAGGAGACACAAAGCCACCGGCGGGGTTTATACCCATTGTCTACATCCAGTGTTTCCGATTAACCCTGGATGCAATGTCTCTACTTTAGCAGAAACCAGCCACCGGAGCTGTAGCTGTTGCATAACATGAAGGCTTTGCTCTCAGTTGACCCGGTTAAGTGTGCACGAATGTGCGTTCATTTTAGCTTGAGTGTGTGTGTGTGATTTGTCTTTTGAGTCCGTGTCGACATCGCTGAGATCATAACACAGTTAAAACGGGTCGAGCACTAAATTTCAGGAAGGTCACTCAGGACATAGAAGGCCAGGGAAGAATGTGGTATGTGAAAATCCACATTTAGATCCAGGAAAACACATTCAGACATTCCTGTGTGTTTCTGGGTGCGCTCGTGTGTGTGTGTGTGTGTGTGTGTGTGTGTGTGTTGTGTGTGTGTTGTGTGTGTGTTGTGTGTGTGTTGTGTGTGTGCGCGCGCCCCTGTCCATGCAGTAGCTGCCAAGGCTGGATCCTTCATGTACGTTACACCGAGTACCAGAACGGGCTCCACAATACATTCAATTCAGATGTGATAAAGGGCTACGCTGGTGATGTATAATGGGTGTGTCAATGTTGGAAACTTCACAAAACTCTCTGTGGCCAGTTTTACTTTTCCCAAATAATTGAAGGCCATCGAGTTGCAAGGTGATTCAAAGACATTGTAACTTCATAACTTGATATGGCAACATACCAGCTCCCCTGAGCATCTTCTCTTTATTTGTTTCCCATCTTATCTCCCCTTCCACTGTGCGTTTGTTTGTGTGGGAGTTGGTTTTTGGCCGTGACGTCAGCTGGCGTTACTTACGCATTTGTAGCTTAATTGGCGCCGTTAGCATCGGTGGGCCCGGACATGTGCTCGGTTAGGTAAACATTTGTGTTCATAGGGAGAAGTCGCCACACACACACACACAATGATTATACTTTACTTTAATTACAGTTTAATTAAAAGGAAAACACAACAGTTAGTTACACGGCTAATTTATATCTGTGGTATCTGGGCAGGAAGACGTTTAATACAATACAGGGCAATGCAAACAATTAAAAGCAATGCAAATAGCTGAATATACAAATGGTACATCATGTACAGATGCAATTTCGGGTTCCAGAGGGGGGGGGTGTGTGTGTGTGTGTCAATTTGTTTGAACAGCAGGTTATCAGGAGAGTGGTTTGCAGGACATAGTGTCTCCTCATCTCCAGAGCTCAAATTGCATAATGGCTGCACTGTATTGTTACCATAGTGAAACTGCTCAGAAATGCTGGCCTCACCACAGTGGGGAGGAGGAGATTTCTCTTTCTTTTTGCAGATCTGGGGTTTTCCCTGGATTTTTACAGAAGTGCAGTCGGTGGCATGGCCAGAATTGTGGCTTTGGTGCAAATGTCCGTTCAATTTAAGTGTTTTTTTAAAAAAGGTCAGATAAAGGTACAATTTGAAATGTAAATGATATTATAAATGCAGGTTATTACTTGTCACGCCCACACGAGGAGGAGCTGATCTTGTTTTAGTACACAGACCAACACTAGGCAACATTGGAAGTTCTCAGTGTTTGTTGATGCTGGTGAAGGTTTTGTTTTGCAGCACGAGCAGGTTGGTGAGCAACACACGTCTGTATTTTAAATTGTCAGATGAGAGATGATCATTAAACAGACTGAGCCTTAAATAATTAGCATATAACAAACACTGATAACACACGATGTTTACATGGTTAACAATGTACTGATATCAACACAATTAAGATATTGGATGTATGTCGTCGTGGACGTGTGTCATGATCAAACTCTGCCACATGTAAACAGGGATATGAATGGAATATTCTATTAGCAACCCATGTAAACATCATGATCAAAATAATGTCTTTATTCCGATGAGGAATCTGTAGAAATTATGTGATGGAGTCACGTCAACACAAAAATCAATGACATGAAGAAATGAGGCTGTTTTGAAAACAAAGCGGGGTTAGTGTGGCTTTCTTAACTTTGACCGAGATGAGCTGCAGGGCGTCGTGCTGCTGGAGTAACGATCCACGTTTTCATAGACTACACAGAAAATATCGATTTTCTGTTTTTGGCAGTAGTAATAACTTTTAAGTGAGTCATCACTGACGTTGGTTTGAATGTGTGTTTGCATGTGGCTGCAGCCGTGTCTCTGACTCACTGGGTGGTTGCTGACTCATGCATTAGCATGTCCAGTTAATGCAGGCTGGTGTTTTGATTCCCAGAACCACCTGTTTACACTTTGAAGTGTCCTCAATTAAATGATTAATTGAAATTAGTCATGTGTGTTACTGTCGGAAATCGTTGTCTTCTGTTGATTTCTTTTAAATAAGTGTTTTAAGTAATAACCTTCACTAAAGATGATGTTTTACTCCTGTCCCTTTTGTTTGTTGGTTGGTTTGTTTGTGAGCAGCGACTGAACGGATTTCCACAAAACTTGGTGGAACGATGGGACAACTGGGACAAAACCAGTAATTAACACCAACGTGTAGCTGAGATAACGTTGAGTCAGGAGAGAATCAACAGTTTACTTATATTTTTTTTAATAGTTCTAGAAATATGTCTAAACAAACACCAGGGATTTGCTGCATATACACAACTGTCAGACAGGGCGTTGTTCTGCTGGCTTAGCGATGAGGCTTGATTGACTTTAAGGGGACTGTTGGGACTAGATGGAGATATGTGCTCTGCAAAGGGCCAAGTAGTTTGTAATGAAACATCTATTCTGTTCAACAACCTATTTGGATTTGTAATTGGCCTTGAATGGACCTTATCAGTCTATGGAGAAAAAAAAGTATTTCATCCAGGTGCGAAACTAAAGCTGAATTCTATGGACGGCTCCGGCAGAAAGGATGGAATGCTCGTCATGCTGTGATGTGTCGTTGCCATGGTAGCATGACACAGCAGGGCTGGGTGAGGTGACTGCTCCGTCCTGTGGGGGCCGGTGACGCAAAGCCACCTCCCACAACGCAAATGGAGCACTGGGCTATGTGAATAATTCAGCTTAGCAGATCAGGTGGAAGGATTTGATCAGGCTGCGTCAGGCCTCCTTCCTGTACTGTAGGTGTGATTTCACATACACTAGGTGTTCTCTTACGCCAGCATCTGGTAGCTTGAAGTAAGAACACACGTTGTACACGTTGTGTTCAACAAGAAGGAACGGCAAAGTCTGACCCTGAGCAGACGCACTATGTCAGCACAGTTTAAAAAAAAACAAGACTAGAACGTGAATATCAACACAACTGGACACTTTTGGGAAGCAAAACAGTGGAAGAGATGTTTGTGTATGCGCAGTGTTTGTGTATTTATGTTGTCAGTGCTAGTTTGTGACGATAGTTGCTACTAGGACTCGGAATTCAGTGCAGTAGAAATAATACCTGATCGCTCATATTAGACTGTTTATTTGTGGAAACATCTTCCTTGATTCAACCTTATTTTCTACTTATCGAATAAAAAGTGTTTATCATTTGTTTAGTTTTTTCATTTGTCCTCTCTCTCCTTTTATTAATTGAAAAGTCAGAAGTCAGAAACGAAGTAGGTGTGAAAACGGCCTCCGTCCCCGCTGGTTGCTGCACATGCATATTCTCCTGTAACTGGATCTGTTGTTCCAGCACCAAGCCTTATTAGTGCAGATGGATGTTTTTGATATGTGATCATCGCGGATTAGCTTTGCGTACATGTGTAAAAACACGACGAGTCCTGTCTCATCGTGTTTAACATCACTCACGGTAACATAAAGACACTTCCACACTGTCTGAGTAGTTTCTGTTGCAGCGCTGTGTGTGTGTGTGTGTTGCCTGACAGTCTGCTGCTCTCTAGTGTGCCTGGTTAGTTCTGGAACCTGGACGCGATGCCAAACACCTGTGGGTGTATGTGCGCCTGCGGGGGGGTTAGATGTGTGCTATGTGATGAGCTGTTACAGCTCTGGAAGGCTGGGGCCATCGCTGTAGCTTTTATGAGTCGGGCAGTGTCGCTGGGCACAGCGTTTATTTTAACAGATTTATTTTTGTCCCCTTTAATCCCCATTTCCCTCAACAATGTTTATTTTTTGCCACAGGTCTATAAGGGACAGCTATACCCTGTGGAGATTAGTTTCATTTATTTATCCAGAATAATCCCACTGAGGTTAACAACCTCTCTTTCAAAGCAAACCTGGCTCGTACGGCAGCATCACAAGTTTCAGGGTCGACAATACACACACACACAAATACACAACAATGAAAATCTGGTAACAATGACGGTTATAAAACAATGTTTAACTGTTCGTCACCTGCAGTTTACGCTCATCTCTTGGAGAAATGTGCTAAAGTTAATACAAGTAGGGAGTTAAAACCTTTTTAAGGTATAACTTTATATTATGTGCACTTATTCACCAATAGCTTGTTTCTTGTTTGCAGTATATTGAACCTTAGTGTGTTTACAGGTGTTAAACTACTAGTGAATTAGTCGTGAGCAAGACCTCACTTTAGAAAAAGGAACTTTCTGAGTAAGAAAACTTTAATTTAGTGATTTTGATGGTTATGAGTAAATTAATAGTTTTAGTCAAACAAATATCTTCCTTACTTACTGTCAATTAATGGTAATAAGAAGGTTATTGAGAAAAAACTAAATTCTAATGCTTGAAGAATGTTCTCATGCAGAACTCAATGTAAATATGACTAATAAACGCTAATTTAAAGTGCCACCCTGTTCTAATCTTAATTATTTAGTAGACTTTTTGCAGTTTTTAGATATATTTTATATATTTTGCAGATATAGCTCGGTCAAAATGAACAGGCCTAAATAAAACCAGCACCTTCCTGTCTGTGTTTCCTCAGCTTCATTACATTGTTTTTAGGTTTTTGTAATCTTGGGCAGTTGCCTGATTTGTTTTGCTTTGTTTTTGGCTGTAGTTCAAGTTTGTGCAGCGAGAGTTAAGTGGAGCTGACAGCTGTTTACATGTGAAATGCCACTGTGTTTGTTGTTTACTTAGGTTATTGTATTAATGTTTTCTCTTCTCTTAAATAACAATGAATGAATCATCTTGTGTTATTTTCCTTCGATAAAGAATTTAAATGTGTCTCAAATGCCCCATGTCCTTGCTTAACTCTTCTAATGGTGTGTAAATTGCTTTTTCTTTTCCTTCCCGCCTAAGTTATTGTTTGGTCTGACATTTTCCTCTCGGGGGCAAAACAATCTGTGGTGATCGGTAGCACTTAAAACCAGGAAAACCCGAATCATCGGTGTCTCCATTCTGCAGAATCGTTCCGTAAATATTTGAGGCCGTCCCTTTCCCCCAAGGCTCTTATTTATTTATTTATTTTGCTGTTGCATAACTTGACTTCTTCCTCTTGACGGAGCAATAGGAAATGTCAAAGTGAAATTTCCTCCTCCGGGCCATCGAGGGCAGAGAGAACAGCCTGTACTGTAAAAGTGATTGACTTGACATCTGCACATAAAGAATCACACATTCGTTCACAGTCATAAACACGCAGCTCGTTGAGCGACGGCCCCATTTATCACCTGTAACACTGTCACATTATGGTCTTGTGTCCGGCTGTTGCTTGGCAACAGTCATTTCCCTTGTGGTCGTCACAGCGGCGGTTGCTATTTGCAGCACTGTTGCTCAGCTGCTGTGTCCAGGCCTAATAGCCCATTGTTTTCATGTGCGACCTCCCAATACTGCTGCAAGATTACCAGTCTCCATTTGAACTGCAAAGTCCCTTCTTTGAAAGAGATTTACTTGTTGCTGGAACCCTGTGCGCACGTCATATGGGTTTAATGTTCACGTTGAGTTCCCAGAGTAACGTGTTGTTGATGAGATCATAGTTTCTGTCACCGAAACAGTCATGAACTGTGCTACTCTAATTCGTGAATTTCTTTTAAATCAAATATAATTACAGAGGTGGAATAGCATGAGATAAAGTATGAAACCTGCCCTGAGACGATGAGTGGAACTTTGAGGCATTCTTTAGTTTTCAAAATTATGGCACAGTCGCCACCGTAAACAAGACAGTTATGTGTTGGGATGTGTTAGACAATGATTTAATTAATTAATTTAATTCATGAAGTCAGAAAACAGATATTCTTTTCAGTGTTGTGCTTGAAGTGTAAACTTAAGTAGCAGGAAACACAGGAACATAATGTTTGGCAAACGCAACATCCCTGCAATATGTTCTTACTATACTTCTGTTGAGAAAGGTGCTGTTGACTAATGTTGTGATGTTGCATTGCATCAAAATTGCCAAAAATACCAAATATTTAGCTTAAACGTTCTATGCAGATAATTGTGGGGTTGTAACAGCATTTCTGTTATACCTGGACTCACTCCCAGTATTGATTTTTATATGGTTGACCAGTAACCAGTCACGTTGTCCGCTGGGCAGTGACAACGTGACTGGTTTCTGATCACACAAGGTGACGAACTCCAGACGTAACCTTTTCTCTCTTTTCTCTCTGCAGGGCTCCAGAGATTATTTTGGGCCTGCCATTTTGTGAGGCCATTGACATGTGGTCACTGGGCTGTGTGATAGCCGAGCTCTTCTTGGGTTGGCCTCTCTACCCCGGAGCGCTGGAGTATGACCAGGTAACATTCCTCTCACACATACTCACAAAGAAGCACACACATGCACCCCCCTCTGTCTTAAATGCCTTATCCCAACGTTTACCCTCATCTGGACCTTTAAGCCAAGTTTGAATCCTCGTACAGCCCCTTGAAGTTGTGAGGACCGGTGTCACTGTCCCAAAAATATCCTGACTCCGAAAGGTCTATAGGTCAAACTGGTCCTCACAAAAATAGGAGAACACGCTGTCACTCGAAGAGAGGGAGGGAGATTTATCACCTCGCTGAGGGAGAGACGGGGCAGAGGACAAAATAAACAAGAATGGCACTCGGAGAGCGCAGCCCTGCCGCGGCCCAACAGTCCCCTTAAATCTAATTAAGCTGCTCCACATTTCACACACACAGATATCAATCATCTGAGTATTCCTGAATTATTAAATCCAGAAATTATTCCCTGGGAAAAACGGCAAAAGAAAATTATAATGTCTTTGCTATGCCAGTGTCCACAACTCAGTTCATTCAGTATAGTTGAGCCTCTATCCTGATCTCTCTGTTGCTGTATGACTGAGGTCAACAAATCCAGCATGAAATCCACCTAATATTAATCTGGGCAGAGTGAATCAGGAAATTGTTCTTGGCGATGTGTGATTATCTTCCCACAGGGTTGTGTGGGTTGAACTACACGGCTGGGACTCTCGCTGGAGTCCCCCGGCGAGGGAGAGGGAGCATGAGAAAAGGCCCACGACACATTCACAGACCAGTCCAGGATTATTCTCTCGGCTGCTCTGTGAAGGAACAGAATCAAACCCACCATGTTTTTAATTTACGAGTTCAGAAATTTGGTCAAATGAAAAACATAGACATCCTGGTATTGTAACACCATCCTGGAGCCTGTAGGGGAAAGATTGTTTTTGACCTTTTATGGGTTCGGACATTTCTCTCCAAACTTATTTGGCCATCTTTGCCAATTTCAATGTTTGAACTCCCAAAATACACAATACTACCAAACATTCCTGGACATTAAAGTTTTTCACCTCCACCAAGGAGGTTAAGTTTTCGCCCCTTGTGTGATTACACAAAAACTACTCAACGGACTTTCTAGACACTTGGAACATGGGCCAAGGAAGTAACTCGCGTTCTCTAAAATTATGAGAATTTTTTGACATTTTCATCAATTCCCCAGTGAATAATTCATGGATCTTAATGAAAAATATCAGGCATATTTAGACGACTGATATCTATGTTTTTGTGCAGCCTGATTGAATTGAAGGGAACTTTTAGACCTTGGCAGAGGAGGTGCATGCTCTAAATGCCATTCTAGATTAAACCTGTTTGGTGAAGCCTAGTTTAAATCCTCTGCTTGCATTTGTTTTTGGAAGGGTTTTTTGGCAACTTGTCACTTGTGCATCCAGCAGCAGCAAGCAGTTTCAACAATCATCGCTCAGAGATTGTGACGGATAGAGCCTTGCTGAGCAGTGACAGCTCTGTTGTATCAATAGACACACACACACACACTCGCACACTCCCGCGTGCACATTGATCCCCCAAAAGCATGCAGTGCCGTGCCAAGGCTCACTGCAGTTCCACTCTACACAGCAAAATGTATTTATAAACATAAGCCTGATGGTAGACATGTGCGCTCACACACACACACACACACACACACACACACACACACACACACACACACACACACACACACACACACACACACACACACACACACACACACACTGGTGAGCTTTCAGTGCATGCACCATCAGCAGGTTCTGGCCTGTCAATGTGTTTGTTCTGGGCTGTATTCGTGCATGTGCACAGCTCACATGCTGTAAAAACTGTGGTATTTCATTGATCAGAGTTTCTGGAGTATTATTTTGACAGTGGTAATCAAGAGGGGGCAGAGCAGAGCATCCAGTGAATTCCTGGAAAATCCAGCACATAACTGGAAATTATTACAGATGGCTCACTTCAAAAAGAAGATAGGTGTTATAGTTGTTTTAGAACTTGCAAGTCAAACTGCTGGATGGGCCTTAAACCTTGAAATATAAAAACTTGTGTACCTTTACATGTTTTGAAATGTTTTAGTTATAATGTATTTTTGGTTAAAACAACTAAGTCTCCTGTGTGTGTGTTTTTGTGTTTCTTGCTGTTCTGTGGTCCTGTGAAGCTGATTTAATACATGAAGATGGATAGATAAATGTTTTTTTCAACATCTGGATTTCATTCCAACTGTGCATGTGAACATCTGGATTTATTTGTGTGTGTGTGTGTCTTCACTGGTGTGATGCAGCTGCTGTAGTCATGAGATTTACATTACGGGTCGGCCCCCTCAATAAATTGAAGACACGAGACTCTGAGTTAAACTCGTCTCGGGTCAAGCACACGTTTACTCCCAAGAGCTGTGTCTTCGTCCACACCCAGTGAGGACATTTTCCTCAGCAACACATCAGTTAGAAGTTATTTCATCATAAATATTATCTATTACCAGCTGTGACAGTGATGCTGGTATTGTGTTCACCTTTTTGAGTGTGTGTGTGGTAGCAAAATGTGATCTGTAGACATTTAACTCGAACCACGACTGAGCTGATTTTCATACTGAACCCGGTGTTTGTTTATGTGTCTGTGGACAGATTCTGTCACAAGGAGGATCTTTTTTCACAGCAGCCATTTTGACATAAAACTGTCGGTAATCACATTAATGAAGGTTCTGTTGTCTTCATGAACGTGATTGTGTTTATCTACAGTTTCCTGTCAAATGGCTGCTGTGAAAGAGATTTATGAAGACAGATTTAAAGAAGGATGTGTTCCACCCATGATTATGAATATTGGTGTAACAATTAGGTAATGACTAGTGAGTAATTATGTAATAACTACTATGCACTCATGTAATAATTTAATAATAATAATTACTGTGTTGTCAGCCTGTTGAGAGCCTCGGCTGCTGGTGTGATCTCATCCCATGATGGTCTCCAGTTCATTAATCATGTCAGAATCTGCTTATAAATGTGGGTGACCTCTGGTTCCCCGCTCTGTCACTCTGGTGTTTGGCTTCTTCGCTGCCGATGCCTCGAGCCTGTGCAGCGTTACAGCCATGTCAGTTTGGAAGAGCCGTAAAGGTTAAAGTGCAGAAGTTTCAAGTGTTGTGTTAGATAACAGACAACTTAGAGCTGGTGGACAAAATCCAGGTCTCCCACTGATTAACATCAAACATATGTTTACAAGGTGTAGATAATATAATGAGCGAGGCAGGACATGATATATAACTATTTTGGAATATAATGTATATAATATTCAGTTAAGGCAGCTTCATATTCTTGTACACCCTCGTGGTCGGAACTGGCTGAAACCTGAATACACTGATCAGCTTTAAAAACACTTAAATGTACCTTGACACTAACAAGCCGTTGACGTAAACCTTGATGATGTACGTGTCTGGACTGCGTCAGCTGAACTAAAGCCTGTAGATTCAGTAATTGGGTAAAATTAATTGAATTACATCCAAGTCAATGATCTTGTTTTCAGCCAAGTGGTTGTCCTGTGTTTTCTGTCTCCACCTCCTCATTCCTCTGCCATTTCTTCTCATAATAACTGAATTTGTTAATTACTTTTCTTGTTCATCCCCCCCTCCACCTCCACCTCTTCCCCTCTGTTTCCTGTTTCCAGATCCGGTACATCTCTCAGACTCAGGGCCTGCCTGCCGAGCAGCTGCTCAACAAGGGGACCAAGACGTCTCGCTTCTTCTCCAAAGAGTCGGACTCTCCCTACGCCAACTGGAGACTCAAAGTACATGCACACAAATCGCACAAATCACACAAACATGCAGACGCAATGCACACATCCTGCTGCCAACCGCACATCCTAGTGATGGGGACACGCAATGGGTTTTGAACTGAAAAGAGCACACAATCTATTTGTTGCATGGCATTAATGCAGTCAGAAGAAAGCTTCGAGTAGCAGAATGTTCTCGATGGGGAAACAGCTGCGTGAGAATTGCAAAACAGGACAAAGCCTGCACACCCTGAAGAAACCTCGGGGGAGTGTGAAACTGTTTAGACTACCCGCCAAGCTCATTCCAAATGAATAACAAATGGATGTGAGCCCAATATTTCATATCAGACTTCCTCTGTTTATTTGATCTAATAATTTGACCTTTATTCCTTATGAATTTCCACACTCCACCAAAATACTTGAAATTCTCCAACCTAATACCGGTGTTCTTCTTTCAGACGACAGAACAGCACGAGAAAGAGACGGGACTTAAATCCAAAGAGGCCAGGAAGTACATCTTCACCTGCCTGGACGACGTAGCACATGTGAGTACAACCAGAGTGCAATCAAACCACGCTGAACAAATGCAGATTAACGTCCTGCTAATAACGTCCACTGAATATCTTGTATTTAAAATATCAGCTGATCATGTGCTCCTGTGTGGTTCTCATAAGCAGCGTGTTCTCCCCCCCCCTGTGCTTCCATCCATCAGGTGAACCTGGTGCTGAGTCCTGACACCTGTGACATGCAGGCAGACAAGGCGGACCGGAGGGAGTTTGTGTCCCTGCTGAGGAGCATGCTGCTGATAGATGCTGAGAACAGGACTGTTCCCGCCGCTGTTCTCAATCACCCCTTCCTCACTATGACGCATCTGCTGGACTACCCACATAGTAACCAGTAAGGATCCCATAGCTGCGGCGTACACAACACGCGTTGGCCCTGCACTGTCTAGTTTTTCCTTTTCTACAGTAACACACATGTGAAGAGTTACAGAATTAGTAACTACGAGGTGAAACGTGATGCTTGGAGTCACACAAAGCAGCAGTCATAACATTATCAACACCCTCTTTGTGCCTAATGAATGAAAACACTTTCGTTTAGGGCAAAATGTTGTTTTAACAAATCATATAAATTTCCCTCCTCACTCAATGACAACTCCTCTGTCTTCCTCCAGTGTGCAGTCGTCTTTCCGCATCATGGACATGTGCCACAGCGGCCCCACCAATGCAGTGTTTGACGCTCTCAACCAGAACACCATTCATTTCTCCAGACCTCCTGTGGTGCCTGCCGCCTCCTCTGGCCTCCCCCTGGGCTACAGCAACATACCAGTCCACGCTCAGGTCAGATACCGGAGCTGGGAGGGCGTATACTTTACCTCTATTTTAGCCAGTGCCTCAGTAATCTTTTATATCTGTGTTACAAAGACGCCACCGTCAGTTCTGTTTTTAAACTCCTATCAGGGACATTGAGCCTTTCATCCAACATGACTGTGTTAATTAAATTATGCTACTACACATTGTCTCTTGGTGTCACCCCCATTTTTCTCAGAACAGAGATCATAAATAAATACCTATAAATATGTCCAGTCCTTGGTTACACAATGTTTGTGTGAACTGTTTCTATAACGTTGCCCTAACGAGAGAATCTTCAACAACAATCGTGTTTGTGCTCGACTGCCATGTTTGTGCTTTTGTTCATATCTCCTGACTTTTCTCCTTTCCCATTTATTTCTCTTTTCTGCCTCCAACCTCATCTCGTCCGGTCACTGGCTCCCTCTGCTCTTTTCTGATCTAATCCAGGCGTTAACCCAGTCGGGTCCCTCAGTGTTGCATCCAGGGATCGCCCTGACAACTGGGAACGGTCAGTTTGGATGCGGCGACTCGTTCCCACCTGCCCTTCTCCTGTGTCCTCCCCCCATGCAAGGTATTCAGCCCGCGCCAAAGATTTCACATTTTTAATCACTATGGTTATTGTAGCTTCACCAAAGATGCATTTGAATTTCACCTTAGCCCTTTTTCTGCTGTATGAATAACATATTGGTTGTTTTATGCTTTTCTTTTAAAGGTAACCTTAATCAACCAGGGTATTCTGTTCCCATGGTAACTCAGGCCCCTCCCATACAAACCCTACCAGTGAGGCCTGGTGTTATAGCTCAGGTAAGACAAATAGGAATTGATATGTAGTCACTGTGGTACTTTGAAGTAAACAATTAATCCAGGGTTTCTGTGTGTTTTGTTATGTACTAGGTCTTACATATGTTGATGTAGGTCTCAGTTTTGTTTATGTTAATGTAATTCTACTTCTTTCTCAGTTTAAAATGTGTTTTTTGATTTGGCGGCATGTGTACTTTGTAATGTCTCTGTGTGTTGAAGTTCTTTCTTAATGTACAGATACTAAAACTTCAGATAATAACTTGTTTGTTTCAGTATATGGTTGTTGGTTTTGTTTTGCTGATGTGGAAACTATATAATAAGAAATTTAATACTAGAAAACAAACTTGAAACAAGACAAACGGTGAATTGAAAGTCTACCAACAACCCACTGTCTCTGTCTCCAGGTTTATTCTCTATTAGGCTACTTTATCTTTATCTGATTTCCCTCCCCTGTCCCTGTAGCAGGCCTGGTCCAGCCGGGGGCAGCAGCTCCTTGTCCCAGCAGCCTGGCAGCAGATGACTCCCGTGGGTCCTCCTCCCTCTCACCCGCCTCCACCACCTCCATCCTCCTTAACCAACGACCCCACAGCCGGCCATCAGAGGATCAGCGACTGGGGGTGAGTCACCAAACTCAGCCAATGCAAATGTCAAGTCTGGGCAATTCTTTATTTATACATTTGAATGGAGAATGAAATGTTTTTGTTGCATTCAAAACGGTGACCACGAGGGAGCCTGGGGTAAAATGGGCCCCGAGTCAATGCTGTTGTAATGTTTATTTATTTTTTAACTCAAAGTATAAAAGTGTGTTATTTTTGTCTTGCAGGAAACTACGTCCCCACAACAACCACTACAGTTCACTGATTCAACAGCCTCTCCTGACCAATCAGATGACGGCTCTCTCTGCCCATCAGCCAATCAACATCGGCATAGCTCATGTTGTGTGGCCCCAGCCGGCCAGTAAGAGGAACAGACACAGTCACAACAGGTGAGATTCTGCATCTTAGTCATGTCTTTAAATTTAAACTGCTCTTCCATTTTAATTACAGCTAACATGAAAACTGTTGTGTTAATAGGAACCTGTCCCACCCCAGTAACATCCACATGGCAGCGTGTCGGACCTCCAAGATAGCTGATGTTGTTGGACACGCGGTGTCAGGGAGAGGGCAGCCTCAGAGAGCGCCGCCGCTGGTGGAGACCAGGAAAGTGGAGGTTCAAAACACCTATGAGGAGGAAGAGGATGCCGAGGAGGAAGTGAGCTGCTTCAGAGAGGTGGTGCCGAATGGTAACAGACAGCTGGACCTGTCCAGTCAACAACAGAGAGATGTGGCAGTGCTGATGGGCGACACGCCGAGTCCTGCGCACAGCGTGGTCAGCATTCGCAGTGAGCTGACTGACGGAGAGGAGGAGGACGAAGACCCACAGAGGTGCCTGAGAGGGTGAGTAACATCAAAGATGATGTATGTTGATTATAATCAGTAGCTGTTAGTTTTCAGTAGCTGGATGAGCCTTTGTAACAGGAAGTGTCTGCTGCAATCAAGTACTCATGTTACTACTCAAGTACTTTGTTTGTTATTCACATCTGCCCTGAGGAATCTGATCACACAGGGACAGCTCTAAGTTTGTCCTTTCACACCTGAAAATATAACTCGTACAAAGAAATATAAATTAAAAATAAATATAATTATGTTGGTGTGAGAGACACAAGCTAGAGCTGTGTGATTCTGTTAGAATTAAACAAGATTTTACACATTTGAAAGGAGAGCAAAAGGAAGCCTACATCTGTCTGTCAGTGTCGGTGGCCACAAGTAAATCAATGCATGTGAAACATTGAAGTGTAAAAATAGTTTGGTTCATTGTGAAACTGCATCAGGGCAGAGGACATCAGCCGAGTGGGCGGTTCCTCACATGTGACGCAGGACACGATAACGTTCAGACAGACCACTTCCGGGATAGTGGTCAGAGTGATCGTATCTCAAATGTGTCTCTGAGCTGTGCACTAGTGATCGGATCACTCAGACCGGATGTGAATAACAGGTTTGAACACGTGGCCTTCGAAACACTAACCTGCTCTTCTCTGTCCCTAGGTGCAAAGAGGAGTGTGCGTGTGAGGCATGCAGAAACACCAGTGTGTCCATGGAGAGGGTGTGTTCCCTGAGCAGCCCTGACAGCAGCCTGAGCACCAACTCCTACAACTCCAACAACTCCAACTCTCTTCACTCCAGCCCCTCTGTCTCTCCCTGCAAGAGACCCAACAGGTTTGTGGACGTGTGTCCTCGTGTCCAAATAAAGATTCTTAAACTCCAGTTCAACTCCAGCTCATTGTTTGTTTTCCTTCTGTACTCAGCATGTCTGAGGACGACGGCCATGAGAGTGGCTGTGACACAGTGGAAGGTTCCCCCACGTCCGACACATCCATCTCCCCACGTGGCAACAGCCACTACCGTTACCTCGATAATGGCAACCACACCAACCGCCCGCCTTTGACTTCCATGGTAGCACCACTGCCTGCCCCTGCAGTGCAGGGCAGGAGTCCCCACGGTGTCCGGACAATGGTGGTTCCACCAATGAGAGTGCAGAACAACAACAGTCATGGAACAGAGCAGCGTGTCCTGAGAACGGGTTAGTGGAAATATATATATTTTAACAAATGTTTGTGCTTATACATGTTCACTCATAAGCTTTTATTTATACTATGGAGCAGACAACATTTGAGGAGTGTGTTGTATTTGTATACTAACACCAAGAGAATTTATTTTCCACAAATGTGCCTCTTCTTGCTACTTGTCCTGTGGTCACCTCTGCTTTGGTGGTGTCTGCTTTGCAGGTCATAGGGAAGCAGTAGGGCCTTACTGCCCCCTAGTGGGTGATAGAGGCTGTAACAGGTGATCATGAGACATAAGCAGAGAACTGGCCTCTGCAGTTTAATTCCTCAGAGATGCATCCACAGCAGGGAACGCTCACGTTTCCTGTGATTATTCTTTCACGGCTTTCCCTCCACCAAAGCCGCAAGGAAAATTTCCAAAGAAGAAAGTGAAAAATCTCTGGACAGCAGAGCGGCTGTGTTCATTCCTCATAACTTTATTGAGTTATATGTTAACTATAAAAAGTGTCTATTAAATTTTAAATCTCTCCCCTTCTGGTAAAACCTCAGTGGGTTTTTGAATTTGGATATTGTACAAAACAAAGTAAAATGATGGCAGCTCTTCTCGTCTGTGCAGCCATGTTGGCTGATGAAGGATTTTGAGCAGTCATAGAAATCATCCAGTGTTTATTCTTGTTATTTCATTGACCTTAACCCTTGAAAGAAGATATTAACAGCTGTTTAAATATTTAAACTGTTACTCTGACCACACCAAGTTATGCCTGTACCAACGATCTGGATTATTTTTACATTAGAGGAAGCAGGGGAAGGTTTTCTTCAACAACAGGATAGTAACCATGAGGTGTCTAGTGGTTGGGGTGGGGGGGGAAAGGTGGATGCATTTCATTTGGTATTAGATCAGAGGCCATGTTTTCTCCACCGGTTCTTGCCACACAGCAAAAGTTGTCCTCAGGCACTGACCTGAGATCAGTTTCACTTTATCTGGACTCCCCAGACTTTAATTTGTTATTGATGGTCTTGTGAATTTCAAACTGACTCAGATCAGAGTCCAAGGATCAACTTTGCTCCTCAGGCGTCTGTTTTGAGTGCCAACAAACTCTCTGTCCTTCTTCTTCCTCAACTTTATGGATGTTATTGTCTGGTTTTATGGTGCAGAGTTTTATAGGAGATTCACAACTGTTGAGACGTGACCGACAGGTTTGATCTTTTAATGACAGCAGTTACACTGTGGCCATAAAAAGCTGAATCAACATTCGTCTGAGACGTCATTTAAAGTCCACACAGACTGTTACCCAGACGGTGTGGCACGGTTCAGTAGTAGAAAGTGGTGCTGCACTGTTCTGTGGCCAGCGTGTAGTCGATTATTCTCATTAATGGTTGAAACCAAGCTGCACCTCAACATGTAAAACCTGTGTTTGTTAGGTTTTTACCTCTTTAACCTTTTAAATGTTATGGAAATATCCAAATGTATAAGCTCTGACATCATACCTGAAATTCTCCACTGCGCATTGCACAGTCTCCTCAGAAGTTTTCATTTCAGCCACATTTACACCTTCATGTTATGCATAGTATCATAGTAATGATACGAAGCATCAGGACTGAATAAGTAAACAATAGAAACACAAGGAAACATTGCAATAATATATTAAATGTGAACAAGTTGCACATATAAGATATTGAAATAATAAAACTTGATAATAAAAAAGGATCTGAATTCTGTCTGAAGTCACTTTGCCTGTTTGTTTCTCTCTGGTGTGTTCTTGTTTGTTGTTTGAAGTCGTTGCTGCTCCGCTGCCTCTGTACCTGACTCACTTCTGTCTTCTCTCTGTTCCAGTCTCAGAGTCCTGGTCCCGGTCCAAAGGGCGCTGCAGGCTCATAGGACAACAGAACAGTCCCTCTTCTGCCCCCCTCCTCCCATCCGGCCCCCTCCTGTGCAGGCAGCAAAAGGCCGCAGGGCAGCACCTGCCCCCTCTGGCCTTTGGACAGGTTTGTTTATTTCCCTTCCTCTGGTTTAATATTCTGTATCGGGGACTGGGCAGGAGCTGAAGCCTCAAATATCTATCGGGGAATTTTAATGGGACGAGCTTTGCTACCGAGCTCCAGGACATTTTCGTTTGAGTAACGGGCTTAAAGTTGAATAACAGAAAGATGAAACTGGTCTCTCAAATAAATCCGCAGATATATTTTAGATTTGAAAATAATTGGGGGCTGTGTTGGTTTACGAATTGATATTTTAATGAGCTTATACAACCAACCTTTGGTTACGTAAAGATAAATGAAGCCAGGTGTGCGAACCAGATGTTTTATAATGCAAACTCCATTCTAGCTCTCAGGCCCCGACACACTGAGGACTTTGATACGACTCAAGCTAGTAGTAGCTGGTTGGTTTAGCATAAAGACTAGAAGCGGGGGGGGATTCTTCAATACAGCATAATGCTCATTCAGTAAATTATGATCCCATTTAAAGTCAAATAGATGATAAATCACTTTATGGGTCTTTGAGCTCTGTCAGGCTCCTCCCCCTGCTCCTCCAAATATGGTCACATCTGGTTTTGAACTCGAGGCTTCAAAATGGCAGCTCACGAAACAAAATGTCTCTGTGTCTTCCAGGTGCAGCCGTACGGTTCAAACCACAGCAGCAAAGAGTGGAACGGCAACTATGGGCCGCTGCGACCTCATGCCTACATTCCCCCCACTGTGCACACACACACCTTCACTCACCTGCCGCACAGCAGCCCCACGCACACCTCAGCCGGCCAACACACCCACACCCACACCCAGGGCCTGGCCACACACACCCTGCTGTCCTACGGTCCCGGGGGCCCCCTCACCACCGCCCACCACCCCCATCCCATCCTGCCCTCTCGTCCTCCTCCCCCTCTCCTCCAGCACAGCTATGGTCTCTCCCACCCACAAGGAGGCACTATAGTTCACCAGGTAACCCTGGGCATCAGCGCCCACCCCCACCACCATGGACATCCCGCACACAGGCTCCTGCCCTCCCCGACCATCCACCCGCACCACCAGCCCAGCTACGCCCACCTCCCCCACCAGTTCAAGCCTCCCTTCCCCCCTCCACCGCCTCCTCCTCACCCATACATGGCCTCGCCAGCTGCCTACACCGGCTTCCCTCTGAGCCCCACCAAGCTCAGCCACCACCCACAGTTCTCCTATATCTGAGGTCCAGGGCGGGGCCGCAGCAGTTCCCCCTGGGGAGGAGGGGCAACACAAAATGGGGTGGGGCTGCGACCTGGGCAGGTAGAGCGAGTAGCAGAGCACAAAACGGACACTTTTGATGACGAAGACGAGGAAGACGAGAATATGGTTAAGAAGAGGAGGATGGAAAATTGTGTATTTCAAGGGATTTGGAGAGAAAAGATGTTTTCTGGAGTTTTCTGAAGCCTCCTTCACGTGGAGGTTCACGTCACAAGTCAAAGACGACATCGGATCTGATGGACTTCCTTGCGAAATCAGCGGATTTCAGCCAATCGGAGGAAACAGATTAAAACTGCAAAGCTTTATAAGAGAACGTTACACACGTGAAACGATTCACACGTGATGATGATGATAAGGATTTGTTCATTAAGAATGTCCTTTGCACATTACCTCCTGTCTTTGAGTGTCGAGTTGTGTTGTGATCTAATTAGAGGCTGGAATTCATTTGTTGTCGTCGTGGGTGTGGGATCGCTCAGCCTCCCCCTTCCCTTTTATCTTTGTTGCCTTGTAGCACGTGCTCGCCGGTCAGATCTGTTCGTCAAGCCATCCCAGTCTGTATTAACCAGGACCCAACGCTCCTGTCTCTGTTTCAGGCAGACTTTGCTGCTGCCGCCTCCTAGTGCCTTAAAACCAGAGTCTACGACGTTACTTCAGGAGCATATATAGATTGTACATTTAAATGGGCTTGCAGCACTTGACCTTCAGACTCTGATCACATCGGGCTTATCGGACGAACACGAGGATAACGCTTGTGGTTGTTTTTTTTTTTAAATATTGGACTTCAGTTTTGCTTTCTAACTCAGAGTATGGATTTACTTTAGCTAGAGGCTGCACATTTAGGGCTTTGACTGAATGAGCTTTTTAATGTACATAGAGAGTGATTTGATATTTTGATAATCGATTTCTATTCACTATAGTACTTAATTCATAACAGTATTGTCACTGTTTACTGTAACTGCAATACAATCTAGATAGCCTCTGGGTTGCTGTGTTTTTATTATATTTTGCATTTAGGTTATACTTGCAGTAATGCATCCTATGTTTTAGAGTGTTTTTTTTGGGAGTGGCATAGACTTAAGAGAATTAAGTTTTTATCTTTTTAAATGCTTGTCAGTGTTTGAAATAATCAGCTTACAGTGTCATTGCTGGGCTATTGAGTGTTAGAGGTGTATTGGTAATTGTTTAAAATATTTGTGTGAGATGAATTTTGTCCATGTATTGAAGCCTGTTGTCAGTTTTGATACATTCCTTCAGGGTGGATGCATAGCCTTGATTTTTGTGTGTTTGTGTGTGTGAGTGAGTGTGTGTGTGTTTTGATTTCTCGTGTGTAGTGGAGCTGCGTCTTTACCTGTCGTCATATCAACTGGTATTTTACTCCAATCAGCACCAAAGACTGTTCATGAATCATTTCTGAAGCATGGTCGATACGATTTCTCCCTTTCACCTCCAGCGTACTGTTGCAGTTATCAACATCGGATTATATATTGTGAGATCTCTATTTTAAGAAAAAACCAATGAGGTTGAGGTTTTATTTTTCTGAGCTATGTTTGGCTAATTGTATTTGGAATGTATAGTTATAGTTAATAAGCTGCTATGTACTGATTATCCGCCACTTTCGTAGCTGTGAATTTAGAGGACTAATCTCATTCTAGCCTGCAACTCTCTCTTCTGTATCGTAGTTCACGCGACTATATGCGATAGAAGTGGGTTTTATTTTTGATCCTAGAGTATATTGAATGCTATTCCTATATGCTAGTGCCTCTGTATATTGGCTTTGTTGTTTTGAAGTGATTGTAAACTGCTGTAATGGAAGTTATGAGTTTTCTTCTTTTTTTTTTATTCTGTTGCTTTTTGGTGTGTGTGTGTGTGTGTGTGTGTGTGTGTTAATGTGTTTTTTGTGTGTGTGTATTTAGTATCAGTATTTCAAACGTAGGCTGGGTTCACTCTTTGATTCTGTAACCGGTGTGTCGTTGACGTATTATTGTGTTTCACGTTTTATTTTTCCTCTGATGACACAGCTTTTGTTTCTCCGTTATCGGACTGTGTTCGCGACTCTTCGTACTGTACGACTTAGTGCCTTCCTTCAAACAAGCGGCTGACGAGGCGACGTCTCGCGTGGACATCAAAGCGGTTTCTGAAATTCGTTGACTCAATTCCTCCTGAAGGGGGAATCAGCTCCTGTTCTCACATCTAAAAAAAAAAAACCCAAAGTTGTGTGTTTGACTATGACGAGGACGGAAAACAAACAGAATCCTAAGAAAGTCAGGGATTGTGTTACTGTGCTCGCCACCGACACCGTGCAGTGCTAAGAAACCTGGGGCCTGAATATACACAAGTACAGAGCTTTACTCTCACACCGTGAATGTATTTGTGGACGTCAACACATCTGCTTTTGGTTCCGCGGATGAGTTGTTGCATTTCTAATGGCTACACAGCATTTCTCTCTCATTCTGTGACGGGGGGGGATGTTGATAGTTGGAGTTTGCAGCTAGATGTCGCCATGTGTTTCCGTCAGGGCTTCTTTCAAAATGCTTTATCAATCATACTCAAAGTGTTGATCCAAAGCTGTCATCTACTCATTGTACTACCTTGTAATTGTTTGGCTATATGGCTTATTAAGTAATGGGTTTATTTTGTGTACTCGTCTAAATATTCTACCGTGTTGACGATCCTTAAACAAGAGGATGTGCTCTGTTCAGCTTGGAGTGCAGTCTATTATTATTATAACTGATTGGTGCGTGCGTGTGTGTGTGTGTGTGTGTGTGTCTGTGTGTCACACAATCGTGATCTGTACTTAAAGTGCTGTGCAGCCTCGCTCCTCGATATTCTCTCCGTCAGCTTGCCGCCTGTGATGAGATGTGCCCACCTCAGCGATGCACCGTAATTCCCCCCCCACCCCCACACCACTCTGGGTTGATTGTTTCTGACGGATAATCCCGTCTCACTGCAGCTTTAACCCGACGGCGTCAAAGTCACCAGAGGGTCACACACCCACGTTCAAATATTCAAACAAGCACCCGGAGCCTTAGATGACAGAGCAGGGACTCTTCAGATACTAAAACTAACCCTGAAACATGGGGGGGGGGATTCTGCGTTATTTAGTCATTAAAAACAGAAAATCCCTCTTTGAAAGTAGAACGTACCTCCGCCGAGACACAACAGTCGATTTTAAATTCTATCGAGCTGCACACACTCAGAAGCTGCGTCTCGACTGCAGGAACTTTGACCCTGGAACGAGGAACTTTTACTGGAACTATTTGCTCCTGGGTCCAGAATCTAAATCAATTCTTTCTGACCCATAACAAGTGATAGATATCAGTAGCATAGATTTGACCTCATGTAGGGGACTGATTAATCCCTGGAAGATTGATGACTGTTAACAATGCTCGATACGATACACACCAAAGTTTAATGGATTCTTTCTTGGCTTAGTGGAAATTCGTTGGGTAGTTTTTGTGTAATCTTGTTCACAAAGAAACAAACAGAGGTAAAAAAACAAGAATTCAATGCTCTCTATTTTGGCCTCGAGGGTTTTGGTCCCTGTTCTGCTTTGATCGGGCCCCCTATAAACACTCATCTCATTTGGGTCCAGGGCGGAAAACAAACAGTGTGAAATTCGACTCCTAAGACGTTTTTAGGTAGATTTTTGTACCACAGCTATAATTGTGTTGACATTTATTGTATTTAGACACAAATATGTAGACTTGATTTGCTAAATTGAAACTGTTACTGTTCTAAATATGTGTAGGTTTGTGTGGCTTTATGAGTTAATTTGTGTTCCTTTGATTTGTTGTTCTTTTCCTTTTTAATGCTACACTAGTTTGACATGTAGCAACTGCACTGTGCAATATAAAACAATACGAGGACTGGGAAAATGATTATTTGGATGTAATAACGTGTCTTACCAGTTTGCAGTCGTTTTTCTCCCCCCCCCCTCTAGTTCTCAGTGAGTTCAATGTGACCAAGCCTTATGTACTTTGTCACAAAAAGCGGGTCCTTCTTGGTGACTCTTATTGGTGAGTGTCAAATTATGAATTGATGGTTGTACTATGTCAAGATTCACTTTGAATTAAAAAAATATCTTTTGCTTCACTCGCTGTTTGTCCTCTTTGTGTTTGGATTTACAGTAATTTTAAGTTTTTTACGCTCTATTCGCATCCAATTGTACATTTAAAGATGGAAAAATACAAAGACACAAATACTAAGTACAATATACTCAACAGTCTAAGTTTTTTAGATAAAGATAATACATTCATCACATCTGTACCATCGGCAAACATTCGTGTTGGTCTTACACGTTTCTCTCTTTTTGTAATTTGAAATTTGTGCAAACGAGCCGTTAATAACTTCTCCCATAATCCTCCCTGTGTGCGGCTTTGAGCTAATTAAATACATTTAGACGACATAACGCTGTGTTTACAGTTGATGGGTCCTGCAGGCTGATTTCACAATTATGTCTTTTACACTAAATTGGGCACAATGGGAACAGGTCTAATGATGTTTTTTTTCCCAGTGGTGGCTGTCAGTGCCCTCAGCTGCCACCAGGGGTCGCCTGCCTCCTGCAGATCTGCCATTAACACATGTTCCAGCAGCAGGATCTGTGGTTGTCTGGATTTTTTAATGAAGCAGAAGCTTCACATTTTAAAATTAAGAGAAAACAAAGACACATGTGAGTGTTGTTGTCTCACATCTGTGTTTTTAGAGGTTAGACAGAGAGGGATCAGTCATTTTATAACAAATATAACAAATGGCTTCTACCTGCTACAACTAAAGTTAGACACAAGACAGGAAGTTGGACAGTTTGGCCTTAAAAACTAAACCTATGGATTTTACTGAACAAAAAAAAATGCATTAGAACCCAAAGTGTACCACTAATACAAATAATATAGTAATAATAAGTCCTTTCATTGATATCGTGTTTTTAACAATTCTTGATTAGAATGACCAATGACAGAAACCCCAAAATGTATTTAATGTATACATTGATGTGTTTGTTTGGTCAATGTCCCATCCACTAACATGGAAGAAGCAGGTTTTATGACGTGAACGTGGTTCCGGAGGAGGATAACAACCGGCTCTTAGGCTACAAACCCGGTGTAAATGAATGTCATGGCTTACGGACACTTGGGCGACACCACAGGAGCCGTATTGAGGCACGTTATGGTTTTTTTCACGTAGTTTTTATTACGTTTGAAGACATGATCCCCATTTACTTCAATTGCATTGACTCCTCAGACTCATAGTGTCGAGTAGACGATGAGTGAAGTTTCATTATTTGGGTGAACTCTCCCTTTAGCAGCAGAAACCCGAGGCTCTTATTGTGAAGGCGCCTCCTTCGTGTTCCTGCTGCTTGCTGCGGGTTGACGCACAGATGGAGCGCGCGCTGCGGACTCAGTAGAACATCACACGCACGGAGACGCATCAGGGAGAATTCAAGAGAATCCGCGAGTTTCCTCCTCGACCCTCGCAGCCTCCGACAGGCCCATGGAGAGCGGGGCCCCGCTTGTCCGCACCGGGGGCGCGTTGATCGGATGCCTGTGGCCACAGCTGCGCCGTTAGGTGTTTTCCATTCTGGATTAATTGGTTGACCGATGGCTCCCAAACATGCGCTCCTCTGCCCCGGGGTCGCAGGGGTAACTGGGGAAGGAGACCCCCGCTCCTCCTCCTCCTCCTCCTCCTCCTCATGGATCCTGGATGCGGGGATGCTGGCCGTCCGCACGCCGAGGACCGCGCACCGGAGCCGGGCGCTGGGTGGGATGACGGCCCGGTGGTTTGTGGCGGGCGGCGCGGTGCTGATGCTGATGATGCAGAGCTGCTTGGCCGCTGACGGTAAGACGAAGCTGCTGCCTGTCTCCAGCCTGTGATGGTGGCCCCTTCATTCTGTGTATCTGCTCAGATCACAACCAGGAGGAGCAGCAGCTGGATGTGTCTCCTCATTAATGCAGATGTTTATTAGTGTGGGGCAGATGTGCATTCATCACACTTCTAGATGTGTGGTCATTTCTATGCGTCTGGAGCTGCTGTGCTGATTTGAGGGCTTTGCTTTTATTCTTATATCCTGTTAAAGGTTAATTAATCACCTTTAATTTGTCTGAGTAGATATTAAATATGTTTATGTTCGTGTGTAAAACCATCGGTGTTGGCGCGCGCAGGCCCTGATGGATGTCACGTCTCCAAACACGCAGCCAGGGCGCACGGTGGACCGCAGCGCTGCGCTACGACGCACCGCACCGCACCGCACCGCACCGCAACACTCACCCACCGCGGCAGCTCCTCTGCATTAAAGAGGAAACTTTTCATTTATTCAGAGCTGAGGCTCGAGGTCATCAAACTTCCAACACGATCCACAGGAGACGTGTTCATCGTCAGCATCACAGATAAATAATGAACGAGCCTCAGGAGCCAAACTGAGAAAACACGAAAACAGCAGCAAAGGTTCGAGTCTCGTTGTCTCGAGTTTCTTTAACAGAAGAAAGAATCATAATTTAGATTCAGTTCATCACCTGATGTTCAGACCGTTTACAGCTGATTTTACTAATGTTTCCATATTTTTCTTGAAGAGACAGGTTTTAACAAGGGAACATATTCAGGTTATATGTATAGTTATTGTATTTAATGTGTTTTTGAGCCCTGAAGGTTCCTGACTGGACCTTTTTCTGCAGCGTGAACCTCGACTCTGGTTCTGTTTGTCATTTAGAATTGATCCAACCTTGGACGAGGCCTTGGCTTCACATTGACAAGTTTGTATTGATCATATTTTTTGGATGATTTCTTGAGAACAAGTTATGATCAAGTATAAATCCATGTGAAAACATTTGCACTGAAAGTGTTAAAATGTGACCAAAAATCACTAAATGACATATAAACACATACAAGTCATCAAGACGTCACATGTTCAAACAGGTCAACAGGTTTCTAGAGTCAATTTAAAGAATTTAACAAAAATAAAAACTATTTAACCTATTTAAATTTATTTGAGACGTTTCTGGATATTCTCCCGTCAGACAGGATGTGGATGGAATTTAAACTTTAGTGCTTGTGACTTTAAAGATGACATCTGATAAAAGATGTCACTTTCAAGGAACAGTGACTCAGTTCTTCTCAGGAGAAGAAAGTTTGATTTATATTTTACATTTCTTATTTAAATCTAATAAACCATGAATATCAAATGTGTCTTTACGTCAGCAGTTACAATACAATGAATGCACAAATGTAAAAAAGACTAAACACAAAAACCAGTGACACTCTTCACCTCAGTTTCATAACAAACATGAAGGTCGACAGGTTGTCGGTCAAATGTTTTGGCTCCAAGGAATCCTTCTTCTTACTTTAATAATTAGAGCTGATAAAATCCACTGAGCTTTTGTAGATATTAAACATTTTTATTTGACAGAATAACAAAGCAGAAAAGATGCATATTTATTTTCTTAATTCAAATTCTATATATTTGGTTGTATTTGTGTTTTCCTTCGATATCTAGTTTTCAAGTTTATGGTTAAACTGTAAAATATCAAGTCTCAATTATATTTGTTTGTCATAAGGGTTTGAAAACATCATCTTTGGAATCATTGCCTAATATTTAAAAATACATATCAGCTAATATCAGTGTTGACATTGATCAAATTCTCATTGGTCGGGATCTAATTATAATTGGTAGAAACAACGTGACTTGAAAAACAACACGTTTCAAGTCGTCCTTCTACTTTTGATAAAATTCACTGATCGAAGCACAAAACCAGAACAAAAGCTCTTTTCCCTGTTTGGATCAAACTGGTTTAACGGTCGAGCGTCTGTCTCCTGTCGACTCGTTGTGTCACATTCTGGTGATTGACTGGCCGGAGACTCGCTGCCACCTGGAGACTTATGAACTTTTCAAATGAGAGAGCGATGAAACGCTGGCTCCACTTCTTATATCAGCGTCGACGTCGTTGAATCAAGACTCATACGATCATCACACGTGTGTTAAAACGAAGATTTGAGAATGAAAGTATTTGGAGACGTTGGACTTCTCCGCCCGAGCGAATCGTCCCACTCACTCTCAACATGTCCTCGTTTATATCGTCCTGCTGTGGCGCCTAAAAGCAAAGTGTATCTGAGTGGGGGATTGGACCTTGTCTCTCTTACCTGGCTCCTGAAGCATTCGTCTCTTTTTCAGGTCATTTTACAGAGAAAAGGTTTCATTTGTACGATTGTGTTAAAACAACAATGGATGTTTTGGGGGCTGGTGGTTTCACTGGAGTGTGTGTGTGTGTGTGTGTGTGTGTGTGTGTGTGTGTGTGTGTGTGTGTGTGTGTGTGTGTGTGTGTGTGTGTGTGAGAAATATAGAGTGTGGTCAAGAAGTCACATTAATGGGAAGTGATCCTGTGTGTGTCTCTGTGTGTGTGTGTCTCTGTGTGTGTGTGTGTGTAGGTGTTTTCTTTAAGAGATCTTCATCCCCAGTCAATAGCTGACATCTATTGGTCCACGTTGCCATGGGAACTGGTCTGCATCCAGTACTTTTTCTCTCCCTGTGCGTCTGCTTCAGTCCGTCAGGGATCGAAATAACCCTCTGAGTAAGAGTCAGGTTCGAGTCTGTTGCCTCATGATCGGCGTCGGATGACACATTAAACGCTGCGGAGCGCTGGGAAAACCTGCGGGAACTCAAACCTCCTGCCTCTCTCCTCTTCGCCGTCCAGTGTTCTGGTCGTGTGTGACTCACCCGCCCGCACGCTGTTGTTGGAATTAATCATCATTTGTGTACGTGACCCTTTCCCCCTCCTCCTGTAGCAGACACAGTTTTACAAACAGGTCAGGGAGGCCGGAGCACGGCGGCGCAGTGTCCTGCTGTCATTTGGATTCAGCTGCAGCGTCCGGAGCTCGGGGGAGAGAGGGAAGATTAAACTGGACTGAAGCCACGAGTCTAGTTTGTTCCTAATTAACTTGAGGAAATGGAAAGATGGTAGATTGTCTTTTGTTTTTATATCTGTAAACAGAATAGAAAAACAACAAATACCTCTAACTTTAAAACTGACACACTCCAAAGTTCCTCAGACAGTGGTGGAGATTTAATAAAAACGTATTGCTGTCTTGTTTGGACGTTTCTAAATGAGTCTGGCTGCTCCGATGCAGTTGCGCTAATTAACGTAAAGGTGAATGTTTTCAAAAAGCGGAGATGATGCACGACTTAATGATTCCCGTGATATTTAGAAGAAGGATTTGTCTCGTTACAGGCTGAGCACGAGACGTCGTGTTTACTCGTTTGTCTCGGCGTTAAACCCCTGCGGTGTAACGACCTGGGCGGGGCCGTGAGTAGATTGAACGTCCAGCCACAGCGTCGTTGATAAATCATCTGCTGCCGTCACTTGCAGCGATCGATGGTGCTGATTGGCTGCAGTGACGCCCGGCTCCTCTCGGCCTCCTGTGGCTTCTGGGGGCCCGAGGATCCCAGCTCCCAGAGTCTGATTCAAAAGTGTCCTGTGAAGCATCGGAGGGAAAAGTGATGTTAACACTGTTCCAGTCGTTGAGTTTCCTGCTGAGGACGAAGCAGAGGGGGGGGGGAGCGAGCAGGTAATCAGCCGGATTCAGACGCTCACCAAGGCTGAATGTAAATGTGACGGCAGGGTCGATGCAATTTCAGCTCAAAGTCGAGGTTTGGCCCTGAAATAGCATTTTTATATTCTCGCTGCCGCACAATCAGCCTTGATGAGACGAGGACGTTCAGGTCTGTCGCAGCGTTAGAGCTGATTTGGAAACAAAGCAGTGGAACCAAATCTGGGTTTGTACTGAATTATCAAAAAGGGATGAAATCTATAAATATGTATCTGTGCAGAGCTTCATTAAACAAGTTGTATCGTGTCACCTCCTGCGTTTTGTCGATTCTCGCTCCACATTGTGGTGAATTCCACCAGGTCCCCGGTGCACTTAAGCCCGGCGCTCGTGTTTAATGCATGCGGAGCGTCGGATGTGAAGCCTCTGGAAGCTGTGATGATGGCTGACAGACGAGAGCACTTGCTCCCCAACAAACCGGCTTCATCCGATGTCACTTCTCGAGGATCCTCGCTCGGTCGCTCAGCTCATTGGTTTGGGAAACTCTGACAAATTGAGTGAATGGCAGCCGCCGTGTTCAGTCTCAGCAAATCACATTTTCCCGAGATCCAAGCCAAAGGGTTCCAGAAGCCACAGTTCACTTCTGCTCAATTTATCTCATGTCACACTGTGTCTATTAAAAAAACCGCTTGTCGCCCAAACTCTGGAAAATGAGTCACAGAGCGAAGTGACGCTCTTCACCCTGAGATCCGTGAATAATCGATTCATCACTAATCAATCAAGTTTGTTCTCAGGAATAAGGAGCATGTGTTCCGTCCTTGTTTTCTCTTCCAGGACAAACTCGACGATTGCCAGTTGTGACTATATTTAGTTGGAACATGCTGTATAGCTCCAAGCATCAGGGTTGTTGCTATGGTTACCTGCAGCATGGCACAGAGTGCTGATTGAAAATAAAGGAGACATATCAGGCTCTTTCAGCTTTTCTTTTCCTCTAGTGTGATTATGAAGGTTTTTTGTGAGTGTAACAGTTCTGCAAAGTTAAAAAAGCCCAAATAAAGACACCAATACTTCTGCGTTATCGTGATGTCATGTGAGGGGTCAGGTACTGAAACACGACCGGTTCCTTCCGGACTGAATCACAGCACAGGTTGTGGAGCCTGAGCTCGCCACTGAAATCGTTTCCCTGCTCATAGGCAACATTAGCATCACCGCACAAGTCCAGTTAACGTTACACAGAACTCCGGAGGCAACACAGTCTCTACACGGCTCTGGTGTGGCTGCATGTCGCTCTGTGTACTCCTCTACATGCCACGACTCTACGCTGTGAAACAGGGAGAATCGTCCGGTCCTGCAATAACAATAAAAACCCCTAAAACAAATTAATGAGTTAAGTCAACAGATATGCTTTTACTGTGAAACAGCCACAGGAAGTGATACAAATATTTAATTTCCACTGAAACTGTGTTGAAAGATCGTTAGGAAAATAGGAAAGTTGTGACTCTGCATATTAAAGTTAAGTATACTTTAAACTGTTAAGTTAAATTTCAACTTCCAATTTGCCTCAGCAATAAAATAATCTTCTCATTTCTATCTTCTTATCGTCAAACTGTGGTTTTGTGCTTTTTTTAAAGTTCTAGGCACCGAAGCCAATTTTAAAAGTCTGAAAAAAGCCAAACGATACCGGACCCTGGTCATGTGACATCACGATGCCCCCCAGTGGTTAAAAAGTTGATCCTAAAGTATGATTTAAACCGACACCTATTTATCCATCCACATTATTTCGTCTTGTAACCACAGATCAGATGATTTAAACTCTTTTAAATCTCTATCGTAGAAAGTTCGAGCGGTAGCAGCTGCTCCTTCTCGGACATCAGCTGTTTGCGTCGTCACTGCTTGTTGACGCTGCTCTGTTGTTTTTCTCCTGTGCCTGAAGCGCTCAGGTGATCAGAGGGGTCGCGGTACGTCCGACTCCATCCAAGGCCAAAGATGTAGCGCGTGGTCCCAGAGGACGGATGTGGAGGGCACATCCGCATTAAAGCGGCAGCGGCACGTTTTTAAAGGCTCTGCGTCTCTGTGCTGCTTTAATTATGCAGCAGAAAACTGAATCTGGTGGAAGTTTGGTGAATCTGACAATAGAAAGTATTTAAGTTACATAATGGACGTGGGTGATGATCTAATGAGCTGTGGCAAAGACAGCTTGTCACAATAAAAGCCTCATTGCCTTTTTTTTTTACAATACCTCCGTTCTTTAATGGCGCTGTCAGTCCTCTCGGTGTTTGTGGTTCACCGCAGAGACTCGTCTCACTGCGGCCGCCTGGGGGACGACGCCGGCTGTCACACTAAACGACTCCGCTGGCAGCCTCACTGTTGCCAGGCAGAAACACAGAGGAGCAGCTTGTTGTATGAGTAAGATAAACCAGAGTGATATGATCGAGCCAACTCCCAGTCCTACTGTGAACACACACAGACACACACACACACGCACACACACACACACACACACACACACACACACACACACACACACACACACACGCACTTTCATGATTTCAGAGGACATTACATTGACTTACATTGATTTCCTGGAGACTTACCCGAACCTTATTGTAGGTAATACTTCTCTCTCTAACTTGACCCTAACCTAAGCTTAACTTAAACCTGACCCTAACCTAACCTTTGCCTTAACTTTAATCTTATCTTAACCTGGTCTTCACCCTAAAATTTTGTTTTATTATAAAGGTGACTTGGTTTTTGTCCCCATAAGGAAGACGAGTCCCCAAAATGTGTAAACAGGTTCAGGTCCCCACAACATCAGCAATACCTGGATCACACACACACACACACACACACACACACACACACACACACACACACACACACACACCTTCCAGAAATAGATGACTATCTCTAGAGTGCAGCAGAAAGAATCTGAGTGTAGCATTAAACGTGTGTGTGTGTGTGTGTGTGTGTTGTGTGTGTGAGGCCTCATCTTAAGAACTGTATCTCCTCAGCTTCAGCAGGTTCCTTGGTACGAACCACGCGCTGCAGTAGCTCCTCTGGATAAACAGATCTTATGATCTTAATTAAAAACACACTCTGTATTTCTCTAACGTGCCGCGGCTCCGAGAGGTTGCGTGTTTTTTCCGGAAGGTTAATTATTTTCCAACGGTCCCGTTTGAGAAGCGCTTTGATGTGCGGAGCATCTTTTACACGAGGACACGTCTCGTGTTCGAAGCTCAGTCATGTGTGTGCACGTGGTTCACAGTCTGTTTCATGTCATGCAATGTGCTTTGTGTAGTGTGTACATCTTAACGTGTCCACGGGGAATTCACAGTACGGACCTTTACATGCAGAACGGCACCGAGCAGCAGGCGTTCAGCTTGTATGTGTAGCATGTGTGTGTTCATCGTGTTCACCTCCAGATGTGTGATGTGAGAAAGCTGCAGCATTTTAATTACTGAGTCCACCAATGAGCCTTTTCCTCCATTAACGAGGGAAAAGAGTGGAATTGATATTTCCTGACGGGTGAATCAACCTAATTACACGATCTAAAAATATCATTTCTCACTTACTTCAATAATGTCACAATAATGATGATATACTTTATGATACAGCACTTTTCAAAACGCAGTTAAAGTGCTTCACATGGTTGAAACAGGATTGAAGCATTGCAGGGCTGAAGCAAATAACAGCAGGGAATAAAATTACATTAACATACAGTATTAAAAATAATAATAATAATAATACATGTTATTTATTGATGCCTTTCAAGGTCACCTTACAAGGTAAAGATTAAAACAGAACAAAAAAATAACAATGCAGATAAATTAAAGTGCCTTTGTTTCACACGTTTACCTGCGGGCAACCACAGCCTGCTCAAACGTGATTGGTCAAACTGGAAACCAGTTGCTTGTCCCTCACCCACAGATTCGGCAAACTGGAAGCAGAAACCAGTCACATTCACGTGTAGAATCTGATTAAAGAGACTAAATGAAGTGGAGAAAAAACCCTTTTCATCAACCTGATCAAACGCTGACATGTTGCAAATGTTAAGAGATGATTGGATAATGAGCAGAGGGTCAATACGATGTTCTTGTTTGCTTGATGCATTTTGCAGAATCTCAGAAACATGAACGAATCCTCGGACAGCAGCAGCGATGATGTAAATGTAGCTGATGAACCAAATGTGAAACGTCAGTCACATTAAATCACAGCTGAAATCGCACTAATGGAAAAAATACACATCCAGATGCTGTTAATGATTTTTCAAGGTCACAAAGTCAATTTCATAACAGCGAGTTGAGAGAAATGTTCGATGCTTTTAGTTCCGTGTCGCTGCTCGATCCAGTGGATGTGAAAAGGTTCGACGTGGGGACGTCCCTGAACGGGCAACAAGCGATAGATCCCTCTGTCCTCGTGATGGACAGAGCTCGCTGTGCCTGTGGGGGGGGGGTGTCAAACCTGGAAGTGGAGATTTCCCTCTGGAGCCGTCGGGGGGGGGCGTGGAGCGACGACGCTGAAAGACGTCAGTAGCCAGAGCAACAAGTTTCATTTCCTGATTGAAGTAACGAGAAAGAGCTATGGTAAGAGGAAAAGAGTGACAGCGTGAGGAAAGCTAAAGAACACGTTCATTCCTCAGCTCAAAATATTACACAGACGATACCTTTTTAATAACTGAAACTGGGTTTGCAGCAGAGAGAGGCTGCAGAGATCACGTGTTTTCTTTGGGTTTTTCATTTTTGCGACTGTCACGTGTCAGAAACCGAGGATCTCCTGTTGTATTCTCACATCGGCTCATTGGGACATTCGGTCCAGAGTCTCGCACTCGGACGTTTGCGTTCTCACGTACAGTCGCTCTGGAGAATGTCTGAAAGCAGCTTATGATACGTTTTGTGACGATCTCAGCGTTAAGACGGATTTCTGTGGAAAATCCAGGAGCCTAAAGAACCTTTATTGAAAGATGTGATGAAGCAATTCTCACTGAGAGGGAAGGAACATATATTTATTCAATATGTTGACCTCTTATAGACATTTTTAATAAGGTCAATACATGAAAAGTAATGTGCGACACATTTTCCCCCATAAATAATTGTACAGAACATATACACATGTTATATAACTGTATTAAAAAACCCTCAACAAACAGAAATGGTTGACAGAAGTTGATCTATTCAGAGAATTTAAAAACCCCAGATTTCAGACGGAACCAGAAGACGAAGCTGAAGAAAGACTCGGCCCGTCTTCTTCTCTTCAGCGTGAGGAGTTTTCACTCAGCGAGGTCTTTGTTGATTCCTTCCGTCTGTAAAAACAGAAATCTGAGAAGAGAAGAAGACGCCTCGAGTGATTCGTCTTGTTCTGTCGCCTTCAGCCTCAGGACCCGTGAACAGGCAGATTTATTTTTCTCTTCTGTCACTTAAGTGAAGTGAGATAAAAAACGAGGTGCATTGTTTTTGTCTGAACTCTCTGCTCCTCTTCTTCTTCTTCTTCTTCTTCTTCTTCTTCTTCTTCTTCTTCTTCTTCTTCTTCTTCTTCTTCTTCGGAGTCTTTCAGACGATCACACCGATCGGGGGAGTGGGCCTCAGAAAAAAACCCTCCACTGCACCAAAGCTCGCTCTGACATCAGGACGCATCTGGATCATCCACTTGGTCCCAGGTTGTTCCACCGTTCAGAGAAGAAGAACGTCCTGGACACAGAAAACGAAAGCCTGACTGAAATGGATATTTAGCGGCTGATATGTTTATATATTTAAAGAATAGTTTGCCGATAATTCCTAAGACGTCGTTATCAAACGCTTATGTTACTGAGGCTCGATATTTTACAGTTTAACCACAAACCTTGTCATAAATAACTATAAATCACAGACTGTATATAAAGATGGACGACATGACAGTTCTTCTGAAGTGAAGCCAAAGCGTCTCGATCGCCCCCTGGTGGCTGGCTGCAGTACAGGTCATGAACCGTGCCTCCTCCATGTTAGCAGATATATGGGTCACATAAAAGATGGTTTCTGTCGTTTTTAGGTCGTTGTTATCACACTGATGTTTCTTCAGTTCTTCATGTTTCTGGTAAGTTTGGTTTTATTTTGTTATTTGACGCGATTTAAAAACAGGGTGAAACGTCACGATTGACAACTGAGACTGACTCACGATTGGTCGAGGACATATATGTGTTTACGTAGAATGTAAACATACAGTAAACGCATATTATCTGCATTGTTTTATTCTTTAAAACAAAACACAAACACTGACACTCTGTGAATGGCTCATTTCAGCCGGTTTCTATCGGGCACCAGATGAATTGGTCGGGGCTCCACAGAAAACACAATCCTGTCGTGTGACGACTGTGTTTGAAGAATCAATTTGTTCAGATGAAGCTTGTGGTGTAGTAAGTTTATTTGTGTGTGTTTTTTATCTGGATGAGTTCCTGGTTACCCACAGGAGGTTGTCTCAGCCTTCAAACAGGCCGACAGACACACAGAGGGGATTTACCGCCGCTGTAGCATCCGAAAAGAGAAATGCAGGGGAAGAGGAAAAGAAGCAGCGAGAGACGGAATGAAAATTTAATCAGCCTCCTCTTCTTCAGTGTTCGTCTGGGAGAGAGAGAGAGAGGGAGAGGGAGAGAGAGGGAAGGATTTATATCGGCTTGGCCTCCTCTCCTTCAACTTAGCATGTATCACTGCAGCTGCTCACCTCTCTCCTGTGTCCCATCACTCACTCCACTCTGTGTGTGTGTCTGCGTGCCCCTGTCTGTCCAAGTGTCTTTCTATTTGTCTGATTTGTCATGTGGCCTTGAAGTCACAGTTGTGTAACAGCCACATTCATTTCCCTCCTTTGTGAGGATGCTGTCGCTGTAGTAATCGTCAGTCACTGCTGTTGTGGGCGAAGCCACAGTGAGAACAAAAGATCATTTCAGTTTTATTGTCGTAGTTTTGCATGTAGAAATAAATTAAGATAAACATCAGTGATGCTACAAACTGCACGAGCTGCTTAGGATGTGATGATGAAAGTCTCTTCTCCTGACGGCGGCCGAGACGTCTCGTACAAGCGCAACAACGGAAAACACGACCTCAAAACGCCACGACACAAATGTAAAAGACACAACACGACCGCAAAAGCAACAACTCGACTACAAAAGCCACGATGCGAATTTAAATGCCACACAACAGAAACGAAATCACAACGGAAGCATCGTTACAACCAGTACAAATCAGTCTCCGCTTAGAATTTGATGCTCGTCTGTTTGAGTGTAATGTTACAGGTGTGTTACAGGTCCAAGGGATTGTGTTTCTGTTGTGCTTTGGTTTTGGAGATATGATCAGCATGACAACAGACTGAGCTCCTCCTGCTCGGCACCAAGCTGCAGACAAAGTTGACAACTAGCTTCTGAACATATCATTTAAAGACCCAGATACTTTGCTCGTACATTAAATGTCACTGCTTGTTTCCACCAACCCCCCTAACAATCAGTAGTGCAGCTTTGACTGCATCAGATGGTGAATGCGTCTCCTGTAAAGCTTTTAAAACAGCTGCATTCACACACTCCTAACATCTGTCCTCTCTACATAGTTAACACACGACTTCCTGTTGTGCACATCCAGGGTGAATGTAACTCTGGGTCCTTTTTAAAATCTGCCCTAAATCATCATTTTGTTATTATGAAGTTATTAAAACAGAAATGGACAAAACCCAAAGTTGTAACAAACCAGAATGAGCCTTTAAATCAGCGAACTTGTTTACAGGAACATCGTTATTAATATTATTAAAAAAAAACATCTTTCCTTTAATTATTCATCTCAGTGTGTTGATGGAGCAGCTGCAGAGCGGTGCTGCTCTCCTCACATCACCTCAGTGTTTCACCGGAGAAGCTCGTGTCTATTTCTCCTCTGTTTCCATAGCGATGTTTGAAATGTTCTCTTCGCTCATTTTTGATGGAAAATATGAAATTGCAAATAAACAGCTTATCCCGGGTTTGACCTCAGCAGGGATTTTGGGTTATTATCCTGCGAACTCGGTGCGTGTAAATAGCAACTAAACCAAAGTGCCCACAGACCCAGGGTAATTCAGGCCACGGGATGTTTGGAGGATGGACACGGGACAAACGTCCTACATGACACCGTCGCTGAGTTGTTTCTAAAACGTGTAATACACTAATCTGCTTGTGTTTCATGGATCTGGACTCGTAGTTGAAATCAGAGTCCAGGGAACCAGCTGCAAGGAGACATATGATGTTTCTGTCCTCTACTGTGTTGTATACAGTGGATTTCTACTGGGGAGGTTGAGAGATCGGGCGTTCGCCTCGGTGGAGGAATTCTTTAACGTTCACGTAACTACAGCAGCTGAGAAGACCATTCCTGGCGTTCTTGTGAAATAAATCTGGGATGTAGATGACATGAGTTTAAATACTTATTATATTTAACGACTTCATGATAAAATACTGCAGCGATCGATGAGCCTGTCTCTGATTGGACAGCATGAGCGCAAAGGCTCATGGGACTTTTAAGCGTCCTCGTTAAATGTCGCTGTTTTAGTCGTTATGTTAGTAATGGGGTGTTAAACTTCTGACTTGGTTCAAGTGGCTTTTATGTTTGTGTTTAGGATAGTTTAAACATTTTTTAAAAACTTGTGATTCGTTGTGTTTGATTGGCTCCAGCATCTGTTCATGGGAATAACGTCAACGTAGAAGCTACATAAATCCTCTCATTGGCTTCTGTGTGATATGTATGTGGTGCAGGTATCGAACCAAACTCTTTGTCTCAGTCTTAGTTGATGTGAACATCTGGTGGCAGCTGCCGAATTTGTGGTGAAAGGATTTATAACGTCTGATTTCTCTGCTCCTCGTTAACGTCTGGCTGCTGAACCGAAGCTTCATCGCTTGCGTAAACAGAACCGTTGGTTTTGACGAGGAAGGTAATCGTTCGCTCCGGGTCAGTCGAAGTCAACTCACACACGGGTCTGACCTCCCCTGCACGCTCCGATGTGTATTAACCAGCCCAGAGAGGGGGGGGGGAAGAACATCAAATATTCATAGCTGTGCATAATCACGCTGTTGGAGACCTAGTTAAGGTGTCAGGGAGCCGGGAGCTGCCTCCACAACCCAGATCAGGAACGCTTCAAACCACTGTAGGTTCAGACGTCTGGATGAAACTCACTGTGGAGATCAGAGCCGTCGGAGGCTCGATGAAGCCGGGGTCTGACTGTAAAGATGGAGAGATGAAAGATGGGATGGAAGTGTTGCCGTCTGTGACGTCTCCTCGACTTCCAAAGCTGTGGCTGAAGATATTGATTTGTTTGTGTATGTGTGATGTGATTTTTATGGTTCAGACGGTTACACAACGAGTAGATTCCATCGGCTTCACTGCAGTTTAGAGACTTAATTGTCCTCGTCTCATCACCACAGTGATCGATGTGAGACAGGTTCAGGTTGATGAGGACGACGGTAAATCAGATTGATGACTGACTTCCTCCGTCAGGAACATACTCACACTAAGTATATCTTACAACACACACACACACACACACACACACACACACACACACACACACACACCACAGGGGACACAGTAAGGGCAAACACAAACCAGGACCAATCACATTCACTCAGTTCACTCATTGGCTGATACACAGTCACATGATGCATCCTGCTGCAGTTTGGACATGTTTTACTAGAAGATCAATACACACACACGCACACACACACACACACACACACACACACACACACACACACACACACACACACACACACACACACAGGTACATTGTTTAAAAGCCATCAGTCAAAGTGCCAGAACAATTCATGGTGATTATGCTTTTGTATGAGGATGTGTGTGTGTGTGTCTGAGTGTGGAAGAGTGTGTGTGAGTGTGCACTTGTGTTATGACATGAGTGTGTGATGTGTTCTTTTTTTGAGGGTGTACTCGAGTTAATTGGAATTCATAAGTGAATTAGGGCTTTGAACTTCCTGTTCTGTGTGTGTGTGTGTGTGTGTGTGTGTGTGTGTGTGTGTGTGTGTGTGTGTGTGTGTGTGTGTGTGTGTGTGTGTGTGTGTGTGTGTGTGTGTGTCACACTACAAAGAGACTTGTCCTCTTTTCTCACGTCCTCCAGAGGAAATGTCTGTCTTCAATAATTTGAAGTCCTGAGAGAAATGTCAGTTTTCCGACAAACAACACAAACGCAATTCAAACCTTCAGTGTTTGTGAATACTCGACACACAGAAGTTTAACCTGACAGTAATAAGTTAGTTGAGGTCGCAGAGTCTGAATTATTCATCACACTAACATCACTGAGATTTACAGTTTGGAAAATGTACGAAACCGCCGACCAGAGAAAAGCTAGAAGAATAAACAAAAGAGTAAAGTATGAGAATCGTCTCTAATCTGTAAAGTTACGTTTGTGCAGTTTTGGCCTTGAAACAAACATGAGCGTTGGAATTAAAGCTTCATCCATCATTTATTAGTTAATTATGTTAATTATCTGTGATGCTTCTGTCTCTTCATATAAGGAAGTTGTTCTGTTAACAATTTTCTGACTCCTATCACCTCCTCAAATGATGCGAACAAAGCCTCTATACTTCAGGGGACGTTTGAGGAAATCGAGTCCTTTTTAGTTTTTCCTGCAGTGAAGCGCTCCCCTCGACAGATTGTACTTGTTATTTTTTGTGTGGGTGGAAAACTTCTCCCACCAGTGACCAGACCCAGCAATAGACTTTCATTCGGGCAACACAGTCGGAAGTCGTATCTACAGATATGTCTCCAGTAATTTTCTTTTTTTTTACCCCACTCATGTTGTCATTTGGTCAATTTCAGAAACGTTCGATTTTTTGAAACCCACACATGCTCGTACTGGACCCGACCTGATTAACACCAAAGTCAGAGCCGGACCTGGTAACATATGTGCCACGACCCGACCCATCACCCGCGATTAATCCCACAGCCGCTGGTATCAAACGGGTCACGTCCTCCTGTTCCGGGTGTTGAGCCGTGTCAGGAGTCAAAGCTGGTGTCATGGCCTCTCACCAACCTTCATATGAGCTGAATTAGATGTTAAAAATACAGCACAATCTTTTTAATTTGTGATTTCTCCAGAAGAAAAACATATTTCTCACCCTCTGCTGTTTGTTAGCTCGGCCAAGGAAGCTTTGTTTTCACCCCCGTCCATTTGTCTGTTGATGGAAGGATAATATCATTCATAATAAACTTTATTTGTAAAGCACAATTCATGCACGCTATAAAAATGAAAGCAAATAATCACAACAATTATAATTAAACAGTAAAAACAAGGAAGATTTAATTTATATAAACATCTAGGTACATACATACATATAGAACAAAACAACATTTATATAATTTATATAACTCCAGTTACAGCATCTTCAAATCTAAAACTCTACAATAAGTAAACTTAACAGCAACAACTAAAAATGTTTTCTTATTTCCTCAGGGAACAAACATTCATGACCAAATCTACAAACTCCCCAAGACACACAAATCTGAATATGAAGCAAACAATACTTCATAGCTGTACATTCACTTGGAGTCTTTCCAGTTTTTGTTTCCCATTTAAAAAACTAAACCTACCAACTGGCCAGTGCTGCAGAAAAGGTCTCGGGTCGCGGCTGAAACTCTGGAAAGTTTCTTTCTCTCCTTTTTTAAATTGAACTTTCCGAGTCGACGCATGAATCCTAAGAGGTTTGCCAAAAACTTTGCGAGAAACCTTTTTTGGACATATTTCATTCGTCCGGCGGGCGCGTGGAGCTCGAACAGCCCTGCAGTTGCTTTGTTGGGCCTCGGGGATTCGTCCCAGTGCTGGAAAATACAGATTCAGAGGTTTAACAGAAGTGAGCAGCACTGACCCGTGATCCTCGGAGCTTCTCCTCGCCGCTCGGTCAGTGCTGCCGCTCTCTCTCTCTCTCTGCTCGGCTTCAGAAGCTGCTCCACTTTTCCTCCATCCTCTTTTCTTTTATGTCAAACTGCAGAGACGGCTCGTTACGAATCTTCCCCTCCGCTCGACTGCGAGTTAATATTCTCAACCTTTCTCACTCGGCTCCTGTCTTCTGCTTTAATTACCCCCTGTTTACACTGTGCCTGCTACATTTGCTCAAATCCATTTAGTTTCATTTGAATCTCATCCTGCTGGGGCTGTGATACGTTCTGTCTGTAGTGTGAGGTTCCACTGTGTCTGTGCAGGTTCAGGTTGTATCCTTGTGTCTGTCGTATGAAGGCAGGACGACAGGAAATGTGTAGCTAGGCTGGTGCACGTCCAGTAAATTAACACGGGGGAGGAAATATAAATATTGCTGAGACGAGGTGATAAAAGCTAAAAAAGGACAAACCCTTTGAGATCAGTTGACACAAACGCTGTAAACGTCACGTACACGGATATGAACGCCTCCGTTGGGTGGACGAGGCCTCGGCAGCAGCAGGTTGTCTGTGGGAAATGAAGCGAGAGATGAGATCTGAGCCGACACAAGTGTGTGTGTGTGTGTGTGTGTGTGTGTGTGTGTGTGTGTGTGCTTCTCCTAAATGTAGGTGTGTGTTTCTTTTCGGGGACTCGTCTTGTCTGCGTCTGTCAGTGCTGCAGTTGTGTGTGAGTGTTCCTTTATCTTCCATGTTTGTCTTTGTGTGTGTGTGTGTGTGTGTGTGTGTGTGTGTGTGTGTGTGTGTGTGTGTGTGTGTGTGTGTGTGTGTGTGTGTGTGTGTGTGTGTTACTCCGTCTCTGGGTTTTTGTGTGTGTGCATTTGTGCAGTGGAGTAAATGGATTTAGGGAGATGATGTAATAGTTTTTGTCTCTCTGTGTGTTCCTCTACATGAGCTAAAGGCTCTGCAGTTCAGTGTGCGGCAGACACACACTGCACATTAGTGTGTGTCCATGTGTGTGTGTGTGTGTGTCTGTGTGTGGTGAGCAATTTCACTAGATGCATCTTGTTATTAAAACACAGGACGTTACTCAGCTTTGCAAAACCATAATCTCGAATAGTTTAAAGTGGAGCATTAAAATACAAAGTGATGTAACTAAGGCTCTTTGGTTTATTTTTAAAAGTGTGTGTTGATTTCTGTTTTCCTTGGTCCAGTCTGGTGTAAACGGGCAAAATGAAAGTGGCGTCAGATCCAACTCGTATGAAATGATATGTTTATGAATAGAAAGACAGAATCACCAGTTATTGACCAACGATGGTGATGATGAGACGAAGCTTTGCAACGTCGAAGGCAAACGTGACAACATTTTGAATTTCAAGCCGACGAAGTTGAACGGCCTGGTTGTGGCGTCGCTTTCCTCTCGGCTGCTTCTCCTTCTTCTTCAGAGTCTGTTGCACATCTTCATCGTCATCTTCATCAACAGCTTCACAACAGCACAACCCTCAGTGGGGAACTGACTCCGTGTTTTATTGTTTAATATCCGAGGGCAAGTGGTGTGTATTTTCACACCCATTACAGCCATTACAGCCATTACAGCCCATAAATAAAGTTAAATTAGCATAACTGAGGCTGACATCACTTATTGCTGAGGAGAAAATGGGTGAAATCCTTCATCCTGAACCTTCCTCAGTCAGTGTTAATGTCACTGAGCTGCAGAGTTTAATCTTAAAGAACAAAGGGGATCGGTTTAGAAAAATACAGCTAAATACAAACTAGTACAAACACACTTGTAATATATATATTTTTATTTCTTTAATGGGCTTTCAGGTATTAGTATCAGACTCTGAAGCTGATGACCCCCAGTGCAGCACTTCCATGTTGTGCAGAAAGACAACGTTAGGCAGCGAATTAAATTATATATGAGATGGAATCAATTGACCTTTGCTGCTCCCACTTTCCACAGCGAGGTGGGAAACATTTCCATGATGAAGAGAGGATGATGCAGCGACTGCAGCCGTGGCGGAGAAAATGAAATTCTAAAGCGCTGTGCCTCACATAGTTATATATATATACTGGGAAAGTGAAGCCATGATAGAGAAAACCAGTGTCCAGGATTACAGACGAGCACACTGGCCAGCAGGGGTGTGTGGAGCGGTATTCTATTATCCAATCACCTGGGTAGATTTTTCAAAACTCTACAAATCCTGTGCTTAAGTGGGGAAAAAAATAAATAATCCACTTACTGACTTATTCTGGAACTTGTGACACCCGGCCGTGTTTCAGGTGATCGTCAGACACCGCAGCTACAACAGAGTCCAGATGGGACGTTGAACACAGCGGCAGCTTTAGCTCCAGCCGGCTGGGGGGGGGTATGCACACATACAACTAATCTGCAAACCTGCTGGAGATCCGACATGTTTCTCTCAAATATGTTCGAGTGACGCTTCTCTCACAGTTTGATGTAGGAACCCAGAGATGCTGTTGTTCCTGTCTTATCCATCACTAGACTCTCTCTGGTTCCTCTCTCTCTCCTGGAAGGTTCGAGCGTCGTGCAAATAGCATTTCAGACATTTTACAGCAACATGGAACAAAGTACAAGGCTTAAAGTCAGTGTTTTGTTTATGTCTGACTGAGCGACGCCTCGGTTAATGAGCCTCTTTCTCCATCCGTCACTCGTCACTGATTCCACTGTGCTGCATGTGTGACAGACACAACACACGCAATCAGACATGGAGGTAGAGAGTTGTGTTTCCATCCATTATTCACACAGCTCATCCTTCGGGGGGTCGAGGGGGGAGCTGGAGCAAATCCCAGCTGACACTGGACAAGAGGCCGGGTACACGAAAACACTGGGAGAACATGCAAACTCCACACAGGCCCAACTGGGAATCGAACCTTCTTGCTAAAGCAGCACCATGCCGCCCTGTGTCGTGTGTGTGTGTCTGTTTACGTGTGTGTAGGACGATGGACAGAAAGTGGAAATGGAGTGTGTCTATTTTTAACTCCATGAAGATGTGAGTCTGTCTGAGTCTTCTTCTGCACCTCTGACTAAATGTCTGCTGGCTCGTGTGTGTGTGTGTGTGTGTGCGCGCGTGTGTGTGCGTGTGTGTGTGTTGGCCGTGTCAATTAAGGTCTGTGTGCTCATGCGCGTGCACGTGCACGTCGCAGCAGCCGAGGATGTCTCCCCAGTTCCGTTTATGCTAGACTGACCTACCGAGTGGCCCAGAGCGAGTCACATGACTGCGTTGGCCAGTCACACGGGACGGAGCAGCACAGATGAGGCGCCGCGCTGCCTTCTGCTCGTGTGTGTTTGTCTTAATTGCTGCATGACTGCGTTCTGACTTCCTCCTGATACCCGCACCTCAGTCTGAGCCTCAGTGTGGGTAGAGTACCGGCACAGACTGAAACCTGAAGGTAACATTTGAGAAGTTCATGTGATTCTAATATGTTGAAACTGGCCCCGGACGCAGGCAGGATTTCTGCCGACGGTCATTCTGACTGTGTTCGTGTGTTAATGAGAGAGAGAGAGCGACAGAGGAAACAGCCTCAGACATATGTTATGCTTTTATTCTGAAGATAAAATGTTCACGTTCACCATGTGACATCATGAAGAAGTCGCAATGAAATCAGAAAACGACATCATGCTATTTAAAAACATCATTTTCAAGGTTTCTGCATCTAGAATATAAATAATTTATGATCATCCGATAGGAATGATGTCAGAAAGTGACATCATATACTCTGGTGATATTGCACAAGATAAGATCAGAGCTGTGATCTGTGGCTCATTTGAATTCAACATAAATCATTCATCCCCCTGATGCTTTTTATTTTTTCCTATAATAACATGTATGCACCAGAGCAGCTGGTAGATTTAACAGAATATAAAGCTGCAGCAGATTTACTGTCTCCTGCTTGTCCTGTTTCACTGGCTCTCCTTCGGGGGTTTCAGGGGACATTAGTGGCCCCAGGCAAAGGGAACGTGGAGGGAGCTACATCGAAACCCTCGGGAAATGCACGATACATGGTGGCCATCCTCGTAAACCTCGCAGATAACAAAGCGTTTGTTAGGAATCTGGTGGCGTGGGGGCCTCGCTCTCACAAAATGTGTCATTGCTGTGGATCAGGTGTTCTGAGGGGCCCATCTTAGCGCAGGGGCCCCCAGGAAATTGCCTTCTTTGCCTCTAGCAACACCCCTGACTCTCTGTCGTGTCACCAAATATCTTTTCATATCTTGATATTAAATGTTAACATGAAGAGAAACTCAACGCGTCTTGTTTTTGCCACTTGTTTCCATAGCGACCGCTTCTCAGCGACATTGACCTTGTGTCGCTTCCAGAAACATTTTTGTTGGAATAACAAGTTTGTCCATGAAATGATAATTTACCACGAGAATCATAATCACCTGAATCAAACCTCTGTGACCTTTACGCAGCTTCAGCTCGCTGGGGTGGAAATCATCTGCATAACGTCTGCAGATTAATGATAATTCCTCTCCCCTTGAGCAGTGATTAAACATCAATGTTGTGTTCGTCATAATCAAGAAACAGATTTAAAGAAAAGTCACAATTTAGCCGGTTAAATTAAATCTACGTACATTTTCATGAAACACTATTTAGATAATTGTCTGAATAACACGACCTAACGACTTGGAACTAAACGGCAGGAAAGACATTTAAGCACTTTGTGGGAATCGATGTAGAAAGAAGTAATGTGAAGACCTGGTGGCCCCGATATCCTGCAGCTCCTTCAATCCAATCAGGCGCCGCATGATTCATGGTTGGTACCGGTGCCTCCTTTCTGTCTCCTCACAGGGAGCAGACATCACCCCACATGTCTGGTTTACATTTAACTCTCTGCACGGCTCTGGCAGCGCGTTACGTTGGCCTCCAACTCGAGTCCAAACTCCCAAACTAAAGCTGAACGGGGGGAAGAGTGGCTGAACTTCACGTGACAGGATGCAACACCGAGACGTGGGAAAGAATTCAAACTTGAGGAAGCACGGGTCACGTTCGAAAGCACCGCTATCAGAAAATAAACCCGAAACGACGCCCGACCCCTGCTGCTGATATCTGTCCCGTCTTTCTCTGCAGAGCAACAGGTGATGAGCACCTTCTCCTCCTAACCAGGCAGCTAACTAACTGTGTAACTACAGGTTTTTCAAATGGTGTAATGAGTGTAACAATCAGCAGCCCGACACGTTGAAGCCTCCCAGCGATCCAGGCAGCAGCAGGGGGAGGCGGCGGCAGCAGCCAGGCAGCAGCCAGGCAGCAGCCTAAATGATGCCAGACACTGCCAGATGCCTGACGCCTGCCAAAGCAGCGCAGGGGGCGGTGAGCCAGGCAGATAGAGACCAACCAAGTAATAATAGATATCCCCGGCAGACTGCCTCAGATTACCGGGCTTCCTGTTAGGCAACCTACAAGGTGACGTTCCCGCCGGGCTGCCGACTTCCTGACATCTCAGTGATGCATTGTGGGAATAATCTGCACCGGCTTTGTGTGACGGCTGTATTTATTTTGACCTAAATCACTTTAACGGCACTTTGTGTTTTTGTGGAGCTTCAAGTCCAAGAGAGGGAGGTCGTCTGAAAACATGTCAGGGTTTTTATTTTCATGACTACGTTTACATTTGAGATAATAAAAGGTTTATTTTCTTGATTCAAGTTTGGTTTTATTTAGTTTTTAATTATTGAGAATAAAGTTTATTTCCTTCATTGACCAAACAAAACAATTTAAATCTCAAACCTTAAATGAAAAGGAGCAGAAAGAAGAATAATCTTAATAAGACATTAATCAACAAAGCTTGAGTGGTTTGAAACACAACAAAAGTATTTTACAAATACAGTTCATTAAATGTTGACAGTTTTTATCGGACAATACATCGAATTGAAAACGTTTCTACTCCCTAATATTGCTATCTGCATAACCCCCCCCCCCCTAAAAAACATCCATATTGGTCAAAGTACATGTTAAACAACATTTTCTCAAAGATGGTTTCTGTCATTTTAGATGATTCTCATCACATTGAATCATTTATTTCTGTAAGTTTGGTCGATTAGTTATTTGATGCTATAAAAAAACATGTGAAGCATCATGATCCATCCTGATTGTGACGTTTGTATATCGTAGAATATTGTTTCCTTATATCTGGACAGTAGCTCCATGGATCAGAGCAGAGAACTAGTGAAATCTTATGTTAATGCATTTTTTTCTCACATGAATAAATCAGCTTTACATTTCCAGTTTGCTGGATCTCAGGGGCACCAAAGAAACTCCATGTGAGGAAAAGTGTAATTTCATAAGAAGCCTTCGATACGTTGCCATATTCCACACGGGGGGTGTTTAGATTTAGGTCACTCTATAGGACTCTCATCAAACAGAAGGCGTATCAGTCTAATTATAATCTTCAGAGGAGGCTCGCTCTTATTTTTATTGGTGACAATGTAAGTCATTTCAAATGAAAGCAGATATTTATCTTTGTTATTCTGTTTTGTCGTCTGTGTCGCTTGTTTTTCGTGAAGCCAACTACTGCGTATAATCCCCCAGTGATTATCATTTTATTATGATAGATTAATAAACAATTTATGGGTCCATTTATCATTCATGTCTGAACTGTTGCCACCGTGTGTTAAGCCCTCGCATGCGTTTTTTCATCCTGTCATTAAAAACACTGTCTAATGCTGCTTTTTATCGTAAGCTGTGCAAATGCCGGAGCGCTGACTCCACTGTGGCTCTGGTTTCATCTGGGCGATTGTGATCGTGTCGTTTATTCCCAGTGGAGTTCGGAGAAGGAAAAAAAAAAACCAAAACACATGTTTGCCGTTCACTTCATTTTATCAGCAGACATTATTCTCCTCCGTCTAATCTTCCTCTCCATTTTATTAAACGACACAGATTCATTTTGTGCTCTGCTCGCTCGCGAAGTCGAGAGTCGTGGTCGTGAAATTGATCTCGTGTTTGTGTCGATAGCGTCGCGCCACCTTCTCGCGGCGCCGCGTCGCTACAGCTGTGTCTCAGGGGCGGACAGGACGGACAGGACGGACAGGACGGACGTCACACGAGCAGAGAACACTCTGTTTCCCTTCTTTTATCCGTGGTGATGGTTACCGCGGTGACAGCATCCCTGCGGTTGCCGTGGAGACGCGGCAGCAGAAGCAGCCCTGCTGTGAAGCTGAGAGGGAGCCGATGATTTACTGTGACCTCAAAAAAGGTTCAGTCTCTGCGTTGTTTCTTTTCTCCGCCGACCGACCTCACATCCCGGGGGACGGTTGTACCTGAATGCGAGGATTCGCATGTGGATGGTTCACAAACTGCCCCCGCTACGGAATTTGCTCGTGATAAAAACATGCCTGGAACCAGAGGGGGGGGGAATAAAAGAGCAATTATTCCCTTCGTTTTTCGTCCTTTCAGCAGCTTGACACAGCAGTTCTTCTATTTTTAGCTCTGAATCGACCCAAACACCCAGAACGTCCGACTTAAACAGCCGTGAAAATGACATTTCAGTTTGACATTTTCTGACTTTTTGTGCTGCCCCACTCCATCGCACACACACAGCACACACACACACACACACACACACGCACACACACACACACACACACACACACACACACACACACACACACACACACACACACACACACACGAAAACACACACAATCTCCAGATTCATGAAGACTGGATTACCATCAGCTCTCAGGTTTTTAGAAACAGGAGGAAGACAGGAAGCACATTTCTTTAAATTATTTAGTTTTTAAGAAATATTCTATTGTTGCATGTACATGTATCTATTCATATTTTATTAGAGATTCTTCTCACTGTAGTTTATAAATAGTCTAATCAATAATAAAAGATTGAACATCGACTCATGTGGATCCATGTGATTTGTCTCAAGACGTCACGTGTTGGTGGTTCTAGACTCGACATGATGTGAGGCTGCAGTGGATGATCAGTGAAACATCATATTCTAAAAATGAATTCATATATATTACTGACTGGAAGAAATGTTTCTGATTAAATCAATCAATGTTCCACTGTCAGGCTCGTCCACTAACCAGAATATCAATTGTTCGATTCCGGGCTACTCATGTCTGGATTGTGATGTGCCCTTGGGCAAGATATTGACCCTAAATTGCCGCTGACGGCTGCACCGGCACAGTGCGAGTGGTGAGATGGACAAAGTGCAGCATATGAACGTGTGGGTGAGGGCGGCTCGTACTGCAAAGCCTCATTTTACCACAGAAGAAGAACCTCCATTATGCAGCCTGACTGCCCCCCCCCACTGCATTTTGTGTGGGAACCTTTTATGGTGAAGTGGATTAAAGGCACCTGCCTCGTACAGAGAAGGATATCACGAACTATATGAGTGTGACATCAAGTAGGTGTTTGATTCCCTGCTTTTGTGTGTGTGTGTGTGTGTGTGTGTGTGTGTGTGTGTGTGTGTGTGTTCCTTTCAAACAAGCTGGTGATGCAATTTAAAGAAACTGAGGTGATTCACCATCAGACATTAGCTCTTCCATGCATACATCCGTCCTTCTGTCAATCAATTCACTACGTGTTGAATAAATCGGCTGTTTCAAGATATGACAGTTTGGTTTGGTGTTTTAAGAATAAGAGAAATTGTATATATATCCCTATCACCTTGAAATGACCTAGCTTCAGATTTTATATAACCGGTGAAGCTTAAAGTGAACGTTTGTCTTCACTGTTGAGTTGCTGTGATTTTCTGTGAGTAGACATTGTTGTCAGGCAGATTTCCTCACCCTCCTCTGAGTATCACTGAGAGAAAAGGGGACTAATATTTAACTCATTGTCCTCCAGAGAATAACAAACCTCTCAGGATAAAGTTACGATACCACACGGGGCCACGTCTTCCTTCATCCATCCATCTGAAGACTAGTCCTCCACCTCTGTGTGTTCTGTGCCCCTTCCACCGTCCTCCATTCATCTCACTTCCTGACCAACCACCCATCTCACAATCCATCCAAGTCCTTTCCTCCTCTCGCCTCCACACTGACAGATGGATGCCCTGAATAGATCCAGGAAATGGTTCCTTGTCCATCCTGACTGGCTTGGGACCATCCTTTCTCCCACTGAGTCTCGTATCTCGAGTATCGGAGCGATGGGACTCGCCAGCAGCAGAACTCCCACTCCCACTACAAAGGCTTTTTTACAACGAGGCAAAAATGTTACTCATTTAATCAAATTGGCACCGGGAACCAAGATTTCACATTTCCTCCGTCGTCAGTGAACCTGCTCATATATTTAAAACAGGCAACGTTTAGCATGTTCACCATTTTATGTGAGTAGATTATCACGCTTACATTAATGGTAATGTCAGTAATTTTGCAGATATTTGCTCATAAACCCAAAAATATCTCTGTCTGTGGAACTGACCAACATGACCATCATTAGTTCCAGGCTTTTTAATGTACAGTATCTTATTCATCCATTTTCACACATTCATACACTGATGACACAGACTCATGAGCAGTCATGGGTTCATTGTGTTGCTCAAGGATATACAGGAGCAGGGAATTGAACCAGGAACCCTCTGTGCACTAGAGGAAGGCAACCTTCTTAGCAATTAGCAATTCAATTGTTGTGGTTCATGTGACTCTCTCTCCATCATACATGATATAAAATCAAATAACATTATTAAATTAAATCAAACCAAACTTATCAGAAACAAATTTGATGTAAGAAATACGTAAAATGACAGAAACCATCATTAAGACAAATGTAGTTGTCGTTTATTTAGACTTATTAGTTTGGTCCGTGTCCTGTCTGCTAACATGGAGGAGGCGGGTTTGGCTTCACATTTAGGGACTGTCATCGCAGCACAGTCTGGTGTAGCTCTGTAGATAAATCTTCTTCAACCACACCCCCCCTCTTCACTTTCCCCCAGTTGGCTCGACAGCGTTCTCCCTCTTCCTAACCACCTGTCCTGCTCACAGTCACGGTGGCAGCAGAACCGTCAACTCCTGGCCCACAGCTCCGACACTCGGCAGAGGAGGGAACAAATCGTGGCCGTCGCCCACAGACTTTCACTCTTGTATTATCACAGGCACCTGGGAGCAGCTCGTCTGAAAGCTTGTAGTGACCTGGCAAAGCTTTACAGGGCCGGGTTGGCATCCGGCGAGATTCAGCAGAGCATCGGTGGATCCAGCTGGCGAGGCCCTTCGGTCAATTCATAACACGGCATCGGCCTAAAGCCTCGTAAATGGCCAGTGGTGGTTTGTGCACCATAATCTGCTATAAGCTGAATGTTCTAACACGGAAATAAGCAAAAAATACACGTCCTGGGTGTTTTGTCCAAACAGATAAAGCAGGTCAGTTCTGCTCTGATCCACATTTATCCTCCTTATATCCACTATTCCTCTTCTACTGTTGATCCGTCCATCCCTCCGTCCCTCCGTCCATCCCTCCGTCCATCCTGTCCAAATTAGTTCTCAGTGGAGCTCCTTCTCTCCTAGCGTTCTGTCAGAGGTCTGATGATGGTCACATATGTTGCGCTCAGCCAGAGCAGGTGGTGAACTGTGGGAGGAGAAAACGCTCAAAACACAGCAAACAGTTACGCATATGGTACTTTCATCCATCCCACTACCTTTTGATCCATCCTTCCATCCATTCATCCATTCATCCATCCATCATTCCATTCATTCATCCGTCATTCCATTCAAAAGAACTGTTTCCCAATGGGTTTCTCATAGAAGCAAATAACTCTATTGAGTCAGAGGTCCTGTAATTAACCCTGTTATATTGTTATTCACTTCACACATTGGGTCGTTAATGGAGTGAATAAGTGCTGAGTGACTAAGATGAAACATGTAATTAGGGCAGGAATAATGAGTTAGATGTCAGTAACCCTAAACCCTTGGCTTTAATGTTGTGGCTGATTTCTGTAATCTCTACTTACTGAAGCCTGAAGCTGCTGAATAGCGCTCGGTTTCACGCCGACCTTGTTTGGTGCGAGACCTTTGGCCTTTTCATTTTAGTCTGAACCAACATATCAGTGTGAGCGTCATATGCATGTTTGTCTACAAATTAATAAATATTAAAATGCGAAACTAAAACGAACCAGATCAAATGAAGCAATGGAAAAAAAACACACAAAGCTTCGTTTGGATGAGTCGAGACATAAAAAGGCTAAATTTCAAATCAACTCTTTCAAAACAGGCCCCAGATCAGATCAACGAGTTACCTGTTTTAAATGTTGCTGCTTATATGGTTTTTCA